>NC_031502.1:42730068-42776200 GCF_000237925.1 Schistosoma mansoni
AGTAATAAAGCAACATTTGGTATTATAGAAAAAAGTAGAGATTCTGTATTTTACAATGGTGTTGTTACCATAGCTGATTCAGATGATGTTTTTGGTGGGGATCGTATTTGTCGCTTAGATTTTACAAATATATTATTCCTATTTAATGTCTTATATCAACTCGGCGCTCAAATACTGTGAAACTATTCGCTCTAATTTAGACGAGAGTTCTTATATGTATTATGTTATTACGTTTTATGTTATTAACATTCAACTCCGGTTATATTTCTCATAGTGTAGTGGACAAGAACACGAGTGAGGATAATCGTTTGTATTTAGGCACAAAATTACAGAATATCTCAGTAAAATATGAGAACCATATAATAAAAAATTAATTGGCAAACTATCAATCTATTGTCTCAATCTTGACCGTTCTTTCTGCAAATATCAGTCCATAGTCATTGATTATTATTGTTCATGCATTTTCATACCAATTGCGTTTCCTTTCCGTTCTTTTACATTCACTGTCCGACCATCGTTATATACTACTTATGTGGATATAAGTAACCCACGGCCTAATAGTATGAATGATTTAGCATTTAAATAGATTTATTTTACGAGATGCAAATGTGTATGTACAAAAAAGGGTTATAATTAAGTTTTAGCTTTCTATACATGTTAAATTTACTGAGCAAAATGAATATTTTATAATTGAATTCATGAGTCAATTGAAACTAGATCACCATGGAAAACCTGGAAGCATTGAACGGCCATTTCGTCCTATTATGGGACTCTTCAGCAGTGTGCATCCATGATCCCGCTTCGTGAAATTCGAACCCAGAACCTATCAGTCTCGCGCGCGATCGCTTAACCACTAGACCACTGAGCCGGCATCCAACGGTGTTAATGTCTAACTTTCATTCGTATACTAAGAAATCAGTTTGATGACTTTAGATCAATATTCAATATTTTCCATGTTTTATATCACGTAATTCAATAAGTCACATCATTTTATCATCATTTATGTTACCAAATATTTATTCAAAAGTTGGTTTTCTTGTTATGAATAGTTCTAGAGGGAAATACGATAGAGTCTTATACATAAATAAACGATAGTAATTTTTGTAAATAGGGAGTACAATAAGTAAACTTATATGTATACTCAAGCAAGTTAATTTGAAGTTTAGTATGTATTTCTATATGTTATAAATAGGTATGGTTTTGTTAAATGCTCAAATGTTCTTTCGAATATAAGTAGGCAAGAAACACCCGTCTACATGCATTTTAAACATCATACCGAAGAATAGCACACTTGATTGTATTCATAATCTAGAATTATATGTTCTGATTTTTTAATGTAAACAAATTAATGCGAAATCATAAGTCAAAGAATATCATGGTAATCAATGTATTCCAGAAGATGTTTCTATCTAGTGCAGATGTGTATGAAGTGAAGTATGGAATCTCTGATATCACTTAACACGAAATTCCAAACTAAATGTTGGACAGGTCTATTATTTCAACTAACTCCTGTAGATCAATTTCAAATTATTCCCTGAACTAAAGCTTGGGGATATGATTAGTCTTCTTGATTTCAATAGCTGTAAAGTTCTAGTCAATATGCTTAGAATTTTTGTATAAAATTTTCGAATTTATAAATAAAAATATTTGATCAATTAAGTTTTCCTAGGCTAAACATTAGGAAATATGATACTAGTTTCTACATGGTGGTCTACTGGTGTATATGAATCTTATCTCAGTGATAACGTCTGCAATTATTGCACTGAAAGTTGTGCAATCGTGCTCATGTATAGCGACAGTTTTCCCGAGTTTGGGAACATATCTTAATGATGAGTGTTATTCAGGAGGAAATATGGGTCCATGAATTCCTAGCGATCACTCTCAACCGCTAAACATTATTTTTGATAGTTTATTAGAGTTTATTTTCCGTAGTTACTTTAATGAGTTAATTTCACCATTTAATACAATTTTAGGGCTTGAAAATGAAAATTAGTTTTGATAATTCTATGAACAAGAGTGAATTGTGATTAGATTCTCCAATATAACAAAAAGAGAAAGAAAAATTACGAATTTTGATTTTTCTTTTTTAGGAAATTAAATTCGACTTATAAGCGATTTCAATCAAACTAATTGACAATTAATTTACTCTAAGTTACTTATTTATTCCACTTGTAGTGAGACATTTTATGAAAATAAGTGATCTTATCACTTACCTTAAACCATTTAAGTGTTTAACTATTTGATTGATTGACGAAGTTTATAACAGTTTTCAAAACAATGATTGTCATCTGCAAACACTTTAGATAACAAATAGTCAACTATGAAAATTTCATATAAAGCTCCTAGATATTTAGACAATTGAGGTAAACCGTCAGTAAGGAGAAAATCTGAGATTCATAAGCAGCCTAATTATAATTACTCGACAAAAAAGTAGTTAACTCCTAACAAAATTCACAGTTGGCCTAGATTTTTTAGGTGTTCAGAGACCCATCAATTTGATTTATTCGCATCACAATTAATATCGATGATTTCGGTCTAATTATTATTCATTTTGAGACAAGTTGAAGTGCGCTTTTTAATCATTCTCATCAGAGCTCTAAAAACAAGTAATTCAGTGGTAGGGATATTATTTCAATAAATATACTACACAATCGTATATTTGTGAGAGTTTATAGCTCCATAACATAAAGAAACATAAACCATTAAATAGCTTGATTACATTAATGATAACAACACAATGCTGTGTAACTTCTGTAGGGCAAGGTGGAATGAAGAACTGGTGCAAAAAACTAATAAACTAACATTACATCACAGTGTGTACGAAGTAAGATAATTAATTAAAATGTGTTTGTGAGAAATTAAATGAATTAATTTGGGAAATGATTAATAGTTGAAATCAAGGGTATATGAGAAATAACTTCAGAGAGGTAGACATTTTCATGTGCATAACTTATGGATTAAAAGTAAAATAATAGGCTAAGACTATGGAAAGCCTAAAGAAAAGATAGATTTATTTTAATCACAAAGTTTATACTTCACCAGGTCGATATCTAATAAACATAGTTAAGTATTCAGGAATAAAATCTGTAAAAACTTTACTCCTAGCCCTGTAGGAAACAAACTAAGATATTTTCTCATATTCAAATTGAAAGCCAACTTTGGCTACGGGATACGTGTCTTGTAGATAAATGTACATATTTACAACCAGTGAAGGGATAGATTATTCATTACAGATACAGAAAAACTGTTTTTATCTCATTCAAAAGGTGTCCTCATATTTGTTCCAGACAAATATTTTTTTAAATCATAACAGAAATTCAGTTACTCTTCAAATTCCAAATTCCTATAAAGGTGGATAGTGACTAGCAATAGAATCCCGGAGGCGCGTTTTATCCTATTTAGGACTCTTCAGCTGGAAGTGTCTGCTTGTAAATTAAGGCAATACCGAGGCAATCTTCACAGTATACACATATTCGAATAAGAGATTGATCAATTGCAGTGCTAAACATCAGTTGGAAGGTATTTCTTAAAGAATGATTTCACCGCTACTGATGATTAACACTTACTTACTTGCTTATGCCTGTTACTCCCAATGGAGCATAGGCCGCCGACCAGCATTCTCCAACCCACTCTGTCCTGGGCCTTCTTTTCTAGTTCTGTCCAGTTTTTGTTCATTCTTCTCATGTCTGTCTCCATTTCTCGGCGAAATGTGTTCTTTGGTCTTCCTTTTCTCCTCTGGCCTTCAGGATTCCATGTGAGGGCTTGTCTTGTGAATCAGTTCGATGATTTCCTTAAAGTGTGTGATTAGCACATTAGTAGTGAAATATCAATACTGTTCAATAAAAATCTTCACAAAAAAAGAAAAACTAATTCTAATAACCTAGAACTCACCAAAAAAAATTCATAAATTTAAACAAAAAAAACAAAATAAAATTGTCATATAGAAACTGATTATATAAAAATTTATTTATATTTCATTGAATATATGTATAATTATAATTTTTTTTATTTTTTTTGTTTATTTTCAATTATTCAATGACTGAATTTTCGTTTATATATATTTTAAAAAAAAAAATGAATTTCATCATTGATGCTTTTAGTGAAAGTAAGTTGGTTGTTTATTTTAATGGTTCATTCTGTTTTAGAATGTTTAAATGTTGTGCAATATCGTGTTTTACACCTATAAATATATGTTGTAAGTGTATATATATATATATGTGTATGTATGTGTGTATGTGTGTTTTATCAATAAATATATTTAATGATAATATTAGTTATTAATAAATTATTATTTTGATAACTAAGTTTATCCTTCCTCCCCCCAACCTGCACCGATTATTTACCTTACAAGCAAATTCACTTAATGAAATGTTATCGAATTTGTAATTTTTATTTATTTATGTCAATATTATTAGAATTAGTATCACTTAATGTTCATATTTCGTGCTAGGTAAATCAAAAAAAAATTATTCATTTATATTATATAGAAATGTAAACAAACAAGTAATGGATTTTATTTAATCAAGTGTTAAATAGAAAGTTTTGTTCAGAATTATTGACGAGTTTTGATCGGATAATGATAATAATTATGACAATTTTAAGACATCTAAACAAAATATATACAAATTTTATAAGAGATGAAACTATTTCTATGTTAGTGTTAGTATGGGGTTGTAGAGATTGTTAATTTCTGATTGAGATCATGAATCGTTTGATGTTAGACTACCATTTAAAACCTGGAAGCACTAAACGGCCATTTCGTCCTGTTATGGGACTCCTCAGCAGTGCGCATCTATGATCCCGCATGCGGGATGCAAACTCAGAACTTATCAGTCTCGAGCGTAAGCGCTAAACCTCTACACCACTGAGCCGGCATCTAATAGTGCTAATGTCTAACTTCAACCAATCCACGAAATTAATAATATATAAATAGCTTATCTTCAAGTCGAACAGGGTTGAAGAAAAGGAGAGCTTATTATTATTATTACTATGTTAACACAATATACAGGCAGTTTTGCTCATCGGTTGACCGAAATATTAATACTGCTTTCATGTTACACAATATATTCTTCTAAGTAGTGAGCGACAAATACAACCCAATACTATTTATTTAAAATATTACGGTAGAAGACTAAACTTTCACCGTCATTCTCCCAGATTCTATAAGATACAACAATTATTATAATACGTTCCGATGAGATGTAAAATGGTGGTTAGAGGCAGTCGACAGGAAACCCAGTCGACAGGAAACCCTGGACTCAGGGTTTCATGCTATTTGCCACTCAACAACAATGTGTGCTTGTAATATTTAGGGGACTGGTACATCCTGACGGACTTTAATTCTGTGTCACTCAGCCTCACATTCAAAGATGTTGCCATTCAGCTAACTTCAACCATCAACGACAAATCACCTAGACTAGTAGCCACATCGCCACTTGATGGATATGATTCGATCTGAACATATATATATATATATATATATATATATATATATATATATATATATGATTTATCTATGACTCTCACCAGTAAGGTACATTACATTCCTTGGAAAGTGTATGAATGATTACCGGCTATAATCTACCTTGTATATGACATAATTGTTATATTTTCAAGAATCAATAGCTACCAAAAATGTTTACTGGAAAAAGCGAAGTACAAGTCACTGATCAAAACTGATGTACGGCTAAAATTAGTTCTTGATGTTAACCATCTTCAAAATAAAAATTTCCATGTACCTCCTATGCTGCGACTCCAATTTTTTCTTTATACAAAATATTTCTAATACGTTACTTGTCATTTAGAATCATGTTAGACATTTAAATAAATTTAACTTGTGCATAGCTGGGTAATTTTTTTACATATGTAATTTTCTTTACATAATGTAAATGATATTTGTTTTATTTCTTTTTAAAACAGTTAGTTTTTATGAGAATGCTTGATAATATGTAAACTAATGTATTGTATGTACGTTACTTAGCATGTACATTATTTTACCAGTTTCTCGCATTGTAGTAAACAGTTTAAAAATTACTTTACAATAATTCAATCTTGGTTTGGTTAAGTTTAGTAAGTAAAGAATATTTGTACGACCTCATGACTTTCTGTTATTCATATACAATGTCATTGTTTAATGAATAAAATTAATCGTCATCAGTAAAAACCACTCACTGAGATATTTACGATGAACGGACAGTAATCCCTTCATCAGTACTATTTTTCAAGTTCATATAATTCATTATAGATGACATTCTTTTGAATTTGTGAATAAATGTAGAGATCAAGTAGCTATTCAAACTGTATAAACATTATATTTGTTGAAGTATGGTAAAAATTATGAAGTACAGTTTAAAGCAAGTACATTAAGTCTGGAGAAATTCAAGCAATGGATACAAATTCTTCTATTTGTTCATCTCATACCATTTTTCTCCATTATTATGATAAAGAAAATTCTTATTTGAAAATAATATTCATCTCAGACTGACATCACATTATCAAAAAAAGAAATATAAAAAGATGTTCTATTTTATTATAAGATTTGTCAGCACTAGATACTCATTGTCTGAACTTAATACATGGATTCTGACTAAGGGTATAAACAAAGCGGTACTTTGAAAATCAATGAACGTCAAGTTTGTGTATCCGGTTATTTAAGAACTCAAAATATTTTATTATTAGACTGAATTATTCTTTGGAATTATTTGACAAAGTAATCCAGTTCTTTTTTAATGTTTGGAAATAATCTTCATTATAACTTTGGTATTTAAACAGTTTTCATACTTCTAACATCTTTATGGTAGATTAGTTAAAACAAGATAGATAGATTTAGAATGAATATTATTTTTCTAAATTAGGAGTCAAAAATTAAATATTCTAAATCTTAAGAAAGTCAAGAGATGTTAGATAAAAGCATGGCAGAGACTCATGTTGTAAATACTTTTTATTTGAACACATCGATACTTATAAAAAGATGTATCTTTCATATAAGTTTGGATAACTAATCTGTTGTTATAAGGCAAGAATAACGAAAAAAATTATGATGAATCTGAGAGTTGAATTAAAAGAAATCATTATCATGATTTATTGGAATTATTAAGAATCAAAAGACTAGGCGGAATTTAACTGAAGTCGTTAGAGTACTAGAACAGCCATGTAAAATTCACCTATATATTTTTGTTGTCAAATACATTTGTATAGTGTTATACTACAACCATTTTTTAATTCGCTTGTTTGAGGATAACTTTTAACGATTGTTTCTTTTTTACATTGATTTTATTTGAAGCTGAAACATTAAAAGATTTATGCCAGCATCGGAACAAGCCTTCTTCTTCTTGTGACAATCAAACAGGTCTTGATCATTCAGAGTTTGAAGAGGATGATTCTACAGTATCAGGAATTTCCCATGCACATATCACATCAGAGAATTTCGCAACACCAGATGATACACAAAAGTTTCAGCTCATGCATACATCGCCATCAGAACTTAATCCTTCTATCTCAGCTTCTTCGCAAAAGTATAATAGTATACCTGTCTTACAAAGTCCCTTGGATGTAAGCATTAGTCAGATTGACGGAACGAGTGAAGGAGTGACACGAGGACCATTACCTCCCCCTCCTCCAGATCTATATTCATATATTGATACATTTGATGATATCTACTTGACAGAAACAAATAATCAAGGAAACTATCCATGGTCTCACAAGGTGTATAATAATGCTCCGAAAGCCGAATCAATGAATAACTTTCCGAATCATGTTCAACAGCCATCAAATGATAAACAACAGAATGATGTGAATACCGTTTGGCCTGAATCATGGATGTCACCAATGAAGCATGAAATAAAAGCTACGAAACACAATTAGGTAATAAACAAAATATTTTTTCAAAACAAAAAGTGAAATTTGCACATTTATTTTCATCTCTTACTCTCATCCTCTCTTCAGATATTAATAAAGTATGATGTACTTTGATAATATCTCGTTTTTTTTTTCATATTGTAAAACAACACTACAATTTTGTAATTTAACCATGAATTTACTCTAAAAAAAACTTTTTTGAGTGAAAAACAAATTACGCAGCATTCATTTATACAATCTACACATACAAAATTGATTTTAAATTTTAAAACAGCACTTTTTGTATAGATTGAATAATTTAAACAAATATTTACAGTATAATTTACTAAACTTTATTTTTCTCCATTTTATATGCATAATAAATTTTAATTTTTTATATCTTATAGAATGAGTTGATTCTTATGAAAATGAGTTTAACTACAAGTTGAATAACCTTCCGATAGAAAGTTACTAACCTATTTTACCACCAAGTAGATAAAAATTGAAGTTAGACATTAACACCGTTGGATACCGGCTCAGTGATCTAGGTCCTGGGTTCGAGTCTTGCGAGGCGGCATCGTAGATGCGCACTGATGAGGAGTCCCACAATAGGACGAAACGGCCATCCAGTACTTCCAGGTTTTCCATAGTGGTCTAGCTTCAACTGACTCGTAATCTCAACTGTATAAAAGTAGATAATAGCTAAAAACTCATTGATGTTCAGGTACCTATATTATTGATTACAGATTGAAACTAGAATATATTTTATATATTTAGATAAGTTTTTTCTCTGATAAAATAAAGACAAGGAGAAAAATAAATAGTATTTCTTAAAGTAAAGAATACAATGCGTTTTCGCTTAAGTCCATCATCTAAATAAACACTTCAAATTGGAATTCACAATTAGTAAATTTTGAAATGAATTCAGTTGAATAACATTTATAGGTGAAGATTTAATGTGAATTTTATAACCGCCATACAGTAATTTATTGAAGGAAGATATTTACGGAATACTAGAAATATTTAAATGGCAAGTAAACAGAGTAATTGTGTCTATCATTAAGTTGAAACGAAGATTGGGAATGATAATCATGAAATCGGAATAGAAATAATCTCTGTAATAATTGTAGAGTAAATTAAAATCACTTTTAAAAACGCAACAGTAAAGAATGGAAGAGAAAGGAAATAATTTAAGTAGATGCAATGAAGCTATGAACTAAGGCCATGGTGAAAGGAAGAATCTTAAAATTTGTTTTGGTACCCCCATAAATCAGGTTCGAAATTGTACCAAACAAAGCTTCTACAATATAAATTAGAATAAGATGTACATCTCCTGGCATCTTTAGCTAAATTCTGTAGTCGATATTCAAAGATGAATTCGAGGCTAAACGTCATGAGTATATAACATGTAGTGAAATTGGAAACGTAACTGACTAATATCCACCTGAATACGACGAAAAAGCAACCTCAATGGACTTAAGTTATTAAGTTTGTTTCACATTCAACGCTACTGATTCGGAAGTAATTAGAGTAAGCGTATTAAAAAGTTACTATGGTCCTATTTGATAATGACTAGATGTTTACTTGATACGGCAAATTATAATTTCTGGAATTGTTGAGATATTTCTACTCGTGACGATCGTGTTTGTTTGAAATCAGATTTAAACCAGCTATCTGGTTTGTTTTTTATTTTGGATAGCTGGAACAATACGTAATACAACGTAGTAAACCTGTCCATTCTTATCATAAATAGTTTCATTGTACTGACACAAAATATATAAGATGATAAATGTTTTTACCTTGCTAGAAGTTTTATTAGTGATTCTACCGTATAGTTTGGTTCTACTTACAGCAATAACAACATTTATTGAATACACAGAGACAGAACTCTGATTATTGTCATACATTTAAATCAATGTAACAGTTTATAAAATCTTCAGTTTAAAAAAATGGCGACCTTGTACATGTTCATAATAAGCAAAGATGGATAGTGGCTGGCAGTGTAATCCAGGATGTGTGTTTCGTCCTATTTAGAACTCATCGGCTGAATGTACCTGCATCCTAGAGTTGTTGTTCACTCTGGGACTTAAATGAAATATACGACTTTAATTGAACATTTATGAAGAGTTTCAAACTAGGTAGTTATGTAGTTATAAACAAGTTCTTAACTGTGAATAGGAATTAACAAGATACACAGCAAAGGAAAGAGGATAATGATGCTAAGTTGAACAATAAGAAATATAATTTAAAAAGGAATGCATGGAATTAAAAACATCAATTATGGAATGACAAACTAACTGTATAGTGAGGAAAGGGATAGAACTATACTAAAGTTACCTATTCAAGGAATATGAAACTACTACTTAGTGTTTTCCCATATAAAGTCAATTTTCATTGAAACAAAAATTACCTTGAAATTCTATCGAATTTCCATAAAACCAAAAAGTTATGGGTATTAAAAAAAAGTATAGACGTATACTTTGGTATTTACGTCAAAATAATGATTTCCTTTTAACCATTCACAAACAACTTTGAAAAATGAATAGAGTATGATTTCGAATAGGTTTTGAAGCATCATATATATGTGAACAAAATTGTTTTCTAATTAGATCCTCATCAGGATTTACTCTAATATACAAATAAATTTAACCAATCAAATAGATTTCACATTTTCATGTAGTTTTCAACTTCAAACTTGACATATTTTATAAGGTCCATAGTCAAATGGTTTACTGAAAAACGAATCGAATGAAAAATATTTTACAGAAATGATGAGAAAAAAATGTGTTTTTACGTTTGTTTAGCTAAAAAAAATTAAAATATATTCTAATTGTCTTAAATTTAGAGCATTCATCTGTCATAGGTTTGAACGAATCAGCCTACAAGTTTCATCACCAATCTATTTGACTAAACTATGACATTTTAAGTTACAAGCTGATCTTAGTTAGACTGACATTGAAAATCAGAGAACAATGGACAGCCATTTCATCCTAGTATCTGACTCAGTAGTGCACACTAATAACCCCACTGTAGGGGGTTGAACATAAGAACTTTGGTTTTGTGCATGTATCCTCAACCTATAGATCACTGTGATTCCATCCACTGGGATTCTTGTTTGTGACTAAAATTAAGAAAAGTTCACAGTTTTACCATACCTTCTCATACTATGATGCTCCGCTCACCAGTGATTTCCTTCATAACCTTCATGAAATCCTTGTATAAAGTTGTGAATCAGAAATGTTGACAGTGAAACATTGCCACTAATACCATCGGAAGATTGTTATGCTATATCATATAAAACCGTTTAAATTCACCTTAATTAGATTATAATCCTGGTATAACTAATTTAAATGGCTTAGTAGTAAATTAATTTTCATTAACTGATTTTAAAGTCAATTATAGTGGCTTATCATCTGTTTGTACTTAGGCGTAATTTCAAAGTGAAATTTGATTTTACGATTACGCTTTTTAATCATTAATCAAGTATAAGCAACAAATTTAATGATCAATTAATAAAATGACTTTTGGGAAAGAGGGTTTTTTCGCAATAATAAAATTGTAGATAGCATAAGATTGCGTGATGAGCCTCAAGAAACCATGTCAGTTGTAAAACGTGTGTTATAATTAATTATGACTAAGAAAGTACCTCGATATGTGCAAAAATTTGTAACTGGTGGGATGTATGAACATATATTTTAAATGATGTCAGTTTGAGATAAAAACTGCTATCACAATTCATTTTGGTTCCTACTATCATGTTCCGAGACAAAAAATTAAACAGTATTGTGATTATTTCTATAGATTTAAACAAATATGAAAAAGGTTAATAGTCTTGTGATGTTTTAAGAAGTAAGATAATGCAATTTGGTCCACAGAATCAGTCACCTATTGATTCATCATAATTTATCGACGTAAATTTAGTAAATATAAATGTAACCTTTTAAAAAAATGGTAAATTTTATCATAGTATCATTAGAATCAAATCTGTTCTTTCAATTGTATATGTACATTCATTGGTTATGAATACTATTCCAGACACAAGCAACCGACATTTCGAAGTGTCTAAAATTACCCAAAATGAATCTCAACGTTATTAAACTGTATTTACGTTGCATTTTCAGTAAACAAAATAAAAAATGGTGATTCTTGTTCTTCTAGCTTCATACAACTTTGTTTTTATTCTACGCTAAATTTGTCCCAGTATAATTACTTTTTTTAACAAACTATTCAACCATGTAACAATTTGAATCAGTTTTCTACTAGCTTAGTCAATTAAAAGAGTTTTACATAATAAAGCTCTAATGCTTGTTGCCTTGAATTGTATTCTCAAATTTATATATGCTTCATTGAATGTATAATATATTGTTTGTATAATTAAGCAAGATTATAAAATTGTTTAGTAGAGTTTCACATAACATTTAAACTAGTAAATGATGAACTTGGAACTTATTAGGAATAACAGTTTGAATGTTGATGTATTTATCTATCTAAACTTAACAATGAAGTGACATTATATACCTCACTTTTCATCTGGTATTATGGCATAATATCAGACTTATCTAATTACATGAAGACTATATTTGTGTTTCATTCATAAAATTAAATCTGTTTCAGCAAATTATGTATCAATTAAGTAAAAGTGAACAGATTGGATAATTGAAATACCTTAATGTGTGTCACTTACAATGATAACTAGGACTAAAGTCTTATCAATAAGTGATAGGTGATAGACTTTTAGATTTAGAAAATGTTCTAGAAGAACCAATTGACTGTATCATAATAACAGTCTTTATAATTACATTACAGTTCATGTAGAAAAAAATTTTAGTGACTTAACACTTAATAAGCCTGTTGAACAATTGAACTACCAACGATTAACAGTCCTCATTAAAATGTCTTACAATCTTGATGAGTTGATTTTCAATATCTATGATATAAAATATGTTTCACAGATTTAGCTTCGGCAAATTTTTTTTTAAAAACAGAGGGGTGATTCGAAATTATTTGAAGGAATCCTCTTGCTTTAAATTAAACAATGAAAGAGGGTTTTTGGAATTAAACGGAAGATAATGTTTCAGGAATACGATAAACTTAATTTAGATACAATCTGTATCACTGGTATCTCCTCAGAAACCCATTCGCTAAATTTTAGGATTTTGACATGTATTTTCTTAACATTTTTGTAAATTGCAAAGTTTTTGTATCATAGTTGAACCTGTCGAAGTTGAAACAACTGGTAACAATTTTCAGATGAAGTTTATACACCTTTTAAATGATTACATCCTAGATGAACATTTCACATGTTTAACGGTCACTGAATTATATTCGTTGATGATGGACGACAAGGTTAGGGATCTAAAAAATTAATTTGTAAGTTGTTGGATTTTTTTAGGTCAACTTATAATATGAACAAGGGTGCATCTACTTTAAAATTAATATCTCAAGTAACGAACATAAATCAAGAATTTTATAGCTTCAAATAAATTGAGCAATGGTTAAAAAGCTAATGATAAATACATTTTTCGCTATAGATAATTGCCATCATCTCAGTGATAACATTAAAAGAATAAGACGGATGACTGTGGACGTGTGTGTCACTGCCATTAATCACTGTCAGCAGTTTGTTTAAAAATATTCTATTGTTTTATATTTGAGAACCGCCTGATGATTTAATTAATTAAAAACGAAAACAGGTATTTAATTAAAGATGGATATTAGCTAGCGGTGAGATTCACCGAACACATTTCATCCTATTCGGGGCTCGTAATCCAGAAGTACTTGCACCACCGGGTTGACATTCACTACAGGATTCATACTCAATACCGTTCACTTCAGGCACTCAACTTACCAATCTTAAATAGGACTAATCGAGCATCTTGAATTCAACTGCTATATACTATCCATCCTTATTCAAATACATATGACTTAACGACAACATCGAAACCATTCGCACAGGATACATGGAAGATGAAAAAGACCTATCAAAAATTCAGTGCTTAAAATTAACAGTGGGAAGATTAAAACACGTATAAACAAATAATAAAAACATGAATATCAAAATTATCTGTTCAGTTGTTACAGATATTTAGTCAATTATATTTTAGGTCAATAATAACCGTAGTTTATGAAAAATTTGTCTGATATATAAATTAGACCTTAGAATTCTTTATGTTAACGTAATCTTTTGTCCCACAAAGAAGTACCTGTTGATTCCATATATATATATATATATATATATATATATATATATATATACTTCCCTGTTATGATGGCAGAAGTCTTTTAGCTAAAGAATATGCATATCCATGAATATATCCTACGATTTTCGAGCCTTCGTTTTCTAAAGGCTTCTGCTAGATATCAAACGACAATGGCTATTTGTAAGCAACTACGACAATTTAGGCCGAACTAGTATTAGTAATTTATATTTATTGAATTATGTATCCATACTGTTGTTTAGTGTAAATTCAACTGATAGGTCATTTTAGAAAGAATAATCAAATATTTGTTTTGAAATGGAATGTTTAAGACATTTATTTATTACATGCATTACTTGACTTATAACCAGGTATAGATACATTTTGTGTTCATCTCCACTTAACAAAATACATGGCAGTTGTACAACTTAGTGATATGAAAGAGGTAATTTATATGTAATCCCATTTTAGTTCCCAATTATATAGTTGGAAAAGGCTGAAACAGACAAATGATTGTATATTCAGTAAGCTTAGAAATACTCAAGTTATTTTGTTCGGAAAAGAACAAAGTTCATCAATAATGTAGAAAAATTAAGCAAGATATTATTACTTGAATTTATTAACCAGATAAACTTTGAGACTAGATTATACTTTAACACATGGCTATTACCTCCGATAGAAGTCAATTATGGGATTCACATTGAACTTTTAGACTTTTTCAAAGTATGAATTTCCCTTTGAATACATATTCATTCCTATGAAGTTTAGAATTCTCGGTCTAGTGTCGGCTATTTTCTGATCATTGGTCAACAAACTAATCGGAGCTTTCTTCTACAAAATAAAAATAATATCTACCATATCATGGAGTTGTTGTTTAAAATATACTACCTTCTTAAAAATAATACGATCAGTACAATCTTATTATTATAAATTTTCTTCTATTTATCGTAACTAATGGTATAAAAATACATTCGGACTCCTTAAAATTTGTATTTTTACCATCTTTATTACATGGTTATTTGTCAGTCTCAAGGGCTGAAGCAACAACGTTACTTTAGAATTTCAAAGTGACTGATATCATCATAGTTTTTGAACACGTATAAATTATCATTGAGTAAAATAACCTATTTTTAGGCTACATCACTGTCACTAACTATTAAAAATTTCATAGATGGTACTGAAGATGAGTAATGGAAAACATCATCGTAAAATCGGTAAGTTTCGGGTTCAATACTTGATGGAGTTATATTTGTCCATTGTTGAAAAGTAGAACACAAAAATTGGAATGCCATCATCAAGTGTTCCATGGTTTCTAATAGTTCTCCACTTGAAATCAATTTCTGACGAAGACTACCTCGAAATTAAACTGATTTCTGCAATCAACCAACTAATTATTATTTACTTTTTTAATGAATATTTTCAGAAAAAAAAAAGGCTTTTTATAATCTGAAGTAAAAAAAATAAACATCTACTCTTTCTGTCATTCATATTACAATAACTTTTGGCTCAAAAACCATATAATATACCTATATTTATAAACAGTTTGAAATAAAACTAGGACGTAAACATAATGTTACGCTCCAATGATTTAACAAACTGTTTCTTGTTTTCAACTTCAACTATTCATTTTATTAAAAACAACAGTCAATCAAATAAAAGTTGTTTATGTTTTATGCCAATGGTAAATAAAACTATTCCAGATTCATCCACGTTTTCTTTATAAAAATATTATTTTATACTTAGTGTAACTTCTGTTACAGTTAAGTGATAATAAAATCACTTTGGAATGAAAGTATTTGATTGAAATTATAAATATTTCCTGTGAGAATTGACAAGATATCATATTTTAAAAGAAAAATTAAGTTACTCGCCAAAACACACAAATTTACGTTTTATCCATCAATTCCCTATGTATTTAAAGAAAAATCTTTTAGTAAAAGTGTTTACGCCTGCATTGATCCTACTAATGTTCTTTATTAAGATATATTTATCACTAGTAATGTTATTCTTGAAATTGTAACATGAATTAACTTTTAAAATCAGTTATACAGTAAATGACTTATGGATTCAGTTCGTTAAGGATTAAAACGTCAAATTATACAACTTCATTCTCACACCCCATAAACTGACTGAATGTTATAGAATAATATAAGAACAATCATATGTGATGTAATCAAATGGATTTATGTAAAGATAAAATATAAGTCAGAATTTTCCAAAACGATCTATTACTTATACAAATAGTTTTGTGATGATTATTTCACTGTTATACACATTGGATTATTTCACTTTATTTCAGAAATTTTTCCAGCTTCCATTAAGGACACTTAAAAGGAAATGTATTCAGTATGCAGAATGGTGTAGGTATCATTAAAATTTCTATGGTACTGTTATGTTATTTTAATTCATGCAAATTTCTAATTTTGAGTTTAATACTCCATAGATTAAGAAGTTTCCACTTAAACTGAAATAACTATTCATTAGGATTATTTTACCAAATACCTATGAGAAAATAACACATTATTCTACCTGTCTGCCTGTTTGTAATTGGTTTTTAGAGAAAAATGAACAGATAAAGTTGGAAAAGCAGTGACTGTGTTTATTTCATAAACTGATGAAGGAATTCGTATTAGAGCGGTTATAATTTCGATAAAATCCTCTTATAAAAAAGCTTCGCTTTTAATAGATTGGCTTCTGTCACGTTTAATGTAGAAATAATTTATTTAAATGTATCATTTAAAGGAAAGAAATGTTCCGTGAAATAAAATAAGGTAGAAATCTTAGGGAAAATATTGTGTGTGATAAGAAAAAAGAAACGAAACGTTACGATAATCTTATTCACTTACCAGACAAAGTGCTTCAAGTCAGTTGTTATCATATCAGAGTAAGTATGTGATGATTTCGCTTTGTCATTCTGTTTTGGAAACCCATACAAATTATGGAAAAGTACATAATTATGCTTAACGCCGAAGTAATGGGACAAATATAAGAATCCCTAATCTTTGTATAATATGATGTTTTAGAGGCTACTACAGGAATAAACTAATTTGATTTGCAAGTAAGTTTTCAGAGGGAAGAAAAGCAATTTATGTTTACTTAGATACAGCAATAATTTATCAGTAGTTTGCTTTGTAACCGATAAAATGGATTTGTTTATAAGCCAGCTCACATCTTGTTTTGCATAGTTTATTTGTAACAAACATAAAAACACTATCATTTCATATATATAACTGCACGTACAAACATAAAATAAGGGATTATTTCAAAATGATTGACAAGATAGAACAAGATATAAGTTTGACTAATTTTTGGTTAAACAAAACAAGAACAGTGATTTGGGTTTTTCTTTCGGATTGTTAGTTCAAACTATTTACTTGAAATTGAGATCTCAATGACAGATATTTGCCTCTTGTACTACCCATTTATTCATAGTTGATAAAAATTATTGATAATTTAGACTCAAAATGCAATTCACCTAAGCATAGTGGGAAACATGATAAACAAACTAAATAAATAGGTAAACTTCTGATTTTGATAATATTTAGACCATTAAATTTATATTAAAGATTCCTGTGGTTTAAATTATAAAGTACTTATTAATAAACAGTTAATCTTTCAGTTAGATGCTTATCGTAGTTTAATGTACAATAACATATATAGGTATGTCTGAAAAATATTAAATAAATTAAGGCAAGTCTAATGACAATGATGACAATAAAACAAATTACATCACTACTCATAACTATTAAGCAGTACATACGGGTGGTATACTGTACGATATTGCCACATACTAGTAGTGATAATAATAATAACCTGAATAAACATTTCAACATAGGAGGTAGGATAAAACTAGACAAATTCAGCTTATTAAAATAATAATAATAATTTTCTGGTAAAAAGAAGTGTATCAATATTCACTTTCAATATAATAATAATAATAATGAAGAATTATGAGTGAATTCATAAATACACACTGAATTGTTAAAACTAGGTAAATTATCATTCAGTTAAATAACCATCATTGGTGACGATAGTTAGTTTACATAG
The DNA here is from genome assembly GCF_000237925.1 of Schistosoma mansoni. Taxonomy (NCBI): domain Eukaryota; kingdom Metazoa; phylum Platyhelminthes; class Trematoda; order Strigeidida; family Schistosomatidae; genus Schistosoma; species Schistosoma mansoni. The sequence continues at coordinate 42,748,149 of NC_031502.1, forward strand.
TTTGTTTTCACAAGTTTTGTCAAATATTGTTCAAATATTTATTCTTGTTATTATTATCACTACTGGTGTACAATAAGATAAGAGGCAGAAGAACTAGTGTATAAAATAAGAAATTAAATAGTTTATATAATAAGCATGCATAGCCTTCGATCACTCGTTTGAATTTTGAGGTGTATCCTACAATCCCAAATATCTTGTCCACTAGTCATCAAATGTTCTGCCTACGCCGTGTTTTTGATACGCTGGAATTCTTCTATCCTTCTGACGACTCTGACAACTCCGAGGCCACGTTCTGCTACATACCACTTATAAGCAATTTTGTGAGTAGTGTCCACCACATTGGTACATCTATAATCTAACTGGAAACTAACTTGTGTACGGAATATATCTGAGAGTAGTGGACACCCTTTGGAGATGGCGGTGAATTAGAAAGAGTGGATTCCGTAGAATTATATATATGTATATATAATGATGTATATGGTGGGTAACTGCCTCATACTCAACATTGTTAAACTCTATTGATCAAAATTCAATAAAACTTTGAAATTATCAAGCGAGAACATGACTAATTACTTTAAAAATCTTCCTCGTTAACCTAGAGGTCAAACGTCCTCGTGTGAAACGGAAGATAATGGGTTCGATATCCGGAGGTGGAGTCGCAGATGTGCACTGATAAGGAGTCCCGTACTAGGAAAAAACAGCTGTCTAATGCCTTCTTGTTTTTACTGAATGTTTAACTAAGATCGGTTCTTGATATTACCATATATAAAGTCCACTTAGTAATTGAATAAAGTTATAAACCTTTGTTTTTCCCACATTCTTTATCTATTTTCAAATGTACGCCACTCTACATCAAATAACATCCCTCCAATCTTGACACTGAATTTTACCAAACAGTTAAATGTTCAGCTGGATGGAATCAAATTTACAATTTTTAAGATTTTTAACTGGGAAAAAATTCATCATTCGAACTTATCACTGATCAATAAATGAAAATGAACCAAAAATTGAGCATTGGTGTGATCACCAAATCATTTCTTGACCGAGGACTACAAAATATTAGTAATAGATGAATTCTTTCACTAAGCCTCATTCGACCAGTGATACTATAAGTTTCTTATGAATACAAATATGGGTTGCTTAATCGAGTCCTTGAGATCAAAACCCCATAAGGGAAAATAGTAAGTATACGATAAATTGCTCTGGATTATTTACCTTGACATACTGAATGACTACTATCAGTTGAGTGATAGAATGGAACTGTGTATTGCTCACTAAGTTGTCTGATTGCTCGTCCGATACAGTTATCTCCACAGGGGCAGTGGAATTGATAGATACACATAAATCTGATAAAATCAGGCAATTCGTCATTTAGTTAAGGAACCCTCATAGCTCGTCTAGAAAAAGAGTAGCTCTATATAACAATAAGTATAGTCCAACCTCAATCACATCTTTTCTAATCTTAAATGTATCATTTTAAAATTTTTATTCCCTTATAATATTGTTAATTATATTTTAACACATGTACTCTTTACAATTATTTGGTATAGTTGACCATGCACTATATGAATCTTCTATTTCAATTTCTATTTTTTATTTTCATGTAAGAAAAGAAAGAATTAATTTATCCGGCTATATTTCAGTAAACGAAGATTAAATGGCTTATAAGCGAAGATTGATAATGGATAACAGTGGAATCCAAGAAGCGCATTTCGTCCCATTCGGGACTCGTCAGCTGGATGTACCTGCATCTCAGAGTTGATATTCACTTTGGAACTTGAACCCAGTACCTTTCACTTCAAACGCCATCGCGTTATCCACTCGGCTATTAAGTCCTGATAGCCACTTGCTTGTGCGATGGGGTGAAGATTAAAATATATATATATATATATATATATTTTTATTTTAAAGCATAAACATATCATTAAATAAAGATTCTTCATATCATAACATTTGATCTAACATTGTCCATAAATTAGCACATTTATTAACATTCATTCTAAGTTTATCTTGAATTAAAATTGACTTCATTGTACATGTTGTTGTTGTGTTTTTTTTTGTTTCGTAAAGAGAAAGAAGGAGATAAATTGTAGAGGATATAAGAAAGGAAGTGTTTAAATATGCTTATGGAATAAATGTAATACTAAGAATAATGATAACACTAATAAAGTTAACTATATATTAAGGAATAGATAATCATTACTGTGTATTATGTTGTTTCATTCCTTTTGTTATTATCGTCTTTTCTTCTTTTTTTTACAAGATAAAAAAAGGTTGTAACTATGATTAATACTTTGCATTTCATTGATTAGAATCTTGTCTTTGTTTAAGCCTAAATAAATAAAACGATAATTTTATTCAATGATAACCTATGATAAGATAGAATAATCTTGCCACAATATAAACTATTCAACATAAAAATTTAAGTGAAAGCTACAAAAAAAAACAGAACAAACGAAGAAGGAAAAATAAATTAAAAAGAAGAAAAAGAATTAGATTCCTCATTCTAATATAACTTCATTAAAATAAGAGTAATTAATTTTTTTTTTTAAAAAATGAGAAAAACAAAGATACATTAGGGATAAGTAATTACAGATAATTATTTTCAATAAAAGGTATTGAAACAATTTAGTTTATCAATGTATTTTCTATATATGAAACTTATTTGAATAACATTGAAAAAAATAATAATAATAAAACCAAGGCTAATCAATATGAGCACTAACCTTTTCTTTAACAAATTTAATATATAAAAATTGAGTAACAATGTTCAATATTAGAACATTCGTTTTGTTTTTGTTTTTAAAGTACTGTGAGGATACATTTTTTCTAAGTATGAACATATATGGATTACTTTTGTAACGAAAAAAAGGGACTGAAAACCAATTCACTCGTTAATTTATCTTAGTTCATTCAAATTGTTCACGTGGATTTCGATTTTATTATTCAGACTTTAATGGAATTGATTTATTACGTGACATGCTATTTACCTTAAATGTTATATCTGTATGATTTTGTTATTTTTCGCGAGCGAGATAGATAGGTCCTGGGTTCGAATCTCGCGAGGTGAGATCGTGGATGAGCACTGCTGAGGAGTTCCACAATGGGACAAAATGGCCGTTCAGTGCTTCCAGGTTTTCCATGGTGGTCTAGCTTCAATTGACTCATGATTTCAACAATATAAAGACGCTTTGTTACAATCATTATTAAAAAATGGATATTTTGGTTAGTTTTTTTTATTATAAAATTATTTCAGCACTATGACCGATATTATCAATGTGACTGAATGACTATTGAAAACATCAAAAACATAGATCATTACTCAATGATTTAAAGGTATCTTACTCACTATGAAACCTGAAGGTTTTAGATGAGAATCTTTGTAAGGTTATGGTGATATATCATTGCGAAGGTCAAAATGATAAAATAAATATTATCCAATGTTTTGTAAATGTTTTCACTATTTCATGAGTTGTAAAGGGAATTTATTATAAAATAAAGAATTTTCACAGATATTTTTGACTTCATATTAAACTTTAAGTTTGATAGTTGAAATTTTAAGTCTTAATGATTTGATTGGATTATATATATCAAATTGTTAAAGTCCTACCGTAAAAACCGAATCAATGATGGTATCGTAGTGTGGTCTACTTACATCCATATAAGTAGTATATGGCGATGATCAGACATAGAATGTATTTTGGCAGGGTAGGGTTATCAGAATTTAGTGAGATAGTCTGTAGTATGTGAATAAATACATTCGATTGTCCCTACTCGTGTTCTTGTTCTTTACAGTATGTCTTGAGAAGTTAAATATATTTGAATTGATTTGTGTTCATTTTGTAGTTATATTCTTTTACGGTTGTTGTTAGTAACATTCGTTACATTTATTTATATTTACTCTTTACTGATAAACTCATTTAAACGTGATTATTGTCTCTGGATAAAAACTGAACAAACTGCTATTGACAAATCAAAGGTTTTTTGAAGTAGAGGTCAATAATAACATCTCTAATGGGTTTTACTCAAATTAAGTTTGATAATCGTGACTATTAAACTGGTTAGAGTTTGCTATTCCTAAAATAAACTCATAAGTAACTATTAATATAGGAGTGTCGAAATAAAAATCATTCCATTAACTGTCTCGTAATTTTCAGGTGATTACTCATCTTCCTGAAACTTACTCTTTTAATAGAAAATATATATTCACTGTGTTAAATAGATTTATCATAGAAATCAATATTAATACATTTATTCATTTTACTACTCTTTTTATTTTTGATTGTTTATTATCGATAGATACAGTCGTTCTTTGGGCTTAAACATTGAAATATTGAAAATTCAAGTTGTATTGAAAATATTTCACAAACTATTTCAAATGACCAACAAATAATTTCTGTCTCTTTAAACAAAGATGTTATGTCTGAAGCGGTTTCGAATTCACTTGGTCAGCGAACGGAACAAAGACTTGTGACCAGAGACCAATAATCTATCTATACTGACGCGTCCCAGACTCAGTTCACTAGAGTGAGAAGTCCAAGTTGGAAGTGGGGAAGATATATTCTGTAGGCAGCCAGAGACACAAGCAATCGCGAAAGAAATCAAACGTATATATAAAGCATAAAATTGTCCTTGGGAAGCATTACAAAATAGCACACTAAAAGATACAACGGAACAATAGCGTTTAAGATATTTCCAAGTGGGAAATACGACTCGAAGGTAAAAAGAGCGCTTTTGGCGCGAAGACAAAGAAATTCAAACTTTCAAAATAAAATTACAAAAATAAGTCATTTACTAAGTAAGTTCTGGGGATTTTACATCCCCAACAAAAGACATGGTATCCAATCAAATATTTGATTTCACTATTTATTTAATTAATGGTTGTCTCATTTTATAGGGGAATATGTCTACTTTTGATGGATGTCTCTATAAAAAATTTGATGAGAATATAGAAACTACTCATTAGTTACTGAACAGTTTATTAATCTAGCTTATATGATAAATATTATTTTAATCAATATGTTACCAGTTAAGTAGAATGAAGGAGACATTTATAAGTGTACTCTTAGTGTCTTTGTAAAATAAATAAATAACTACTTGAAATCAATTTCTAAATGAGCAGCAGTAATGTACTTTACGGAAGGATATCAACTATCAAGGTTTGAAATGAACTCTTGTTGGTGTTAGTAAAGTGAACTAATTTAGTCTATTCTCAATTTTAAAAAGTTGAGCACTATGGTAAAAGAGTTAATATTAGATCTGAATTAAAATGTGGTACACTCCGATGTATGTCTTGACTATGTTATATTTTAATCATTTTGACTAGTTACAGATAGTGAACTGATAAGATAAATGAAATTCGGAGATTTCTGCACAAGTTTGATTTAAGTATAGATGATATAAAAGAATCAAAACTGAAATATTTAGGCTTTATGGATTTAGATGTTATGTACAAAGATTTATGGATATAGTAGTTGAAATCATTCACTTCAAGTCGTCAACTTTTTTTATCAAGTGCAGTGCGATCTGTTGTTATGTCAAATAATACTGTAGTTTGAATTTTTATGTTTGCACTCTTATATTCTGATGCAAACCGAAAATCCGTACCTTTAGTAGTGACGAATGCTATCAAATTATTTTAACACATTATTTAGTGATTCATTGAAGTCATGAATTGATCTATGTTAGCACACCATTGAAAATGTGGAAGCACTTGACATCTGTCTCGTTCTAGCATGGGATTCCTCAGTAGTGCAAATTCATTATCTCTCAACAGGGGATGGAAACTGGGACATTCGGTATCGCAAAAGAACTCTTAACCTCTAGATTAATGATCCGGCATCTAGAGCTGTTAATGTCTGACACCAATTTGATTTAGATCAGTTCACGATTACAACGAAATTTAGCAATATCCATAACTTCATACTGAAAATTAGTTATTTCCCAGATTTGAAAAGACCCATCTTGTCTTTTCTTTTCCTGACTAATTTGGTATAAATATGACTGAAGTGTGATGTTAATGTAGTGGTGATGTAGGTTAGGCCCATATGATTCGTATAGTAGCTTCTACTTTTATACCTACAAGGACGCAACACAATACCATTTAAGGTACATTTGATAATTTCACTAAATACGTATAATACAAAGATATATATATATCTAAAAACACTAAAAATTGAGGCTGATGAATTCAATAAATGTTTAAAATCCTGAAAACTTTAATAGATATTATGATTAATAATAATAATAACAACAATGATAATGGCTTTATTCATTATTAGAAGTTTTGGTACAGTTTCAATGACCCGAAAATCTGACTTCGATTATGATAAACTAGTGAATAAGCTATGAATATAATTATTCGGTTTAATTCCGTATACTTCACCTAGGTCAAACCCGTTTAAAGCCAAATATGGACTAGATTGAATATACTTATTCCTGGGATTCGATTACTCAGACAGAAATTACGAGAAGTAGGAAATCGAAGGGAAACGGAGGAGGCAAGCTTGCCAACCCCATTTGATGTAGCGTGACTCACTATGTATAACCAGACAAAAATAAGCTAAAGACATATGGTGAATAGGGTAAGCGATTTACACAATGCACTGACATAAAAACAATAGATGTTATAAGCGAATAATTCGCAAGGTCAAAATGTGACTCAAGTAGAATAAATCAATTGGTTTGTCTGAAAGTTAGAATAATCTTGCACTAGATACTATACAGTAATCAGTCCTTAATACCAGTTTCACTCTGTTACAATAACCTTGACCTGAACATACATTCAAAGTATTTTTATACAGAATTTATATGTCATAGATATTTTTGAAGTGGTTAATTTCTTCAATTCATCTTCAGTGGCTAATTTCATTTTAAGTCCAGTTTCTACAACTATTTCTTTCATCTGTTAAATATTGTATGCAACAATTCCAATAGGATAAACGAAGAAGAAAGTATGCCAACACATGAAGTGTTCCGGTTTAAGATTTTCAGTATTTACTATTGCAATGAGTGGCATGCTTTTCATAATATTGAGTAAGTATACACAGTTAGAATTTATAATTATTCTGTCCAAACAAATTCAAAAAAAAACAGAAAGGTTCATTATAAGCAAAGATGGATAGTGGAACTCGTCCCAAAAATGACGAAACGTCAACTAAATTACATGTACAATTTTATTGTTCATGAAGTATTTAAAATAGAAATAGGAAGTCAAATCAAGACAAGAAAATATATGAACGAAAACTACATTTCTGTGAACTTTGAGTTATACTTCAGGAACTCATTGAATGCCTTCAACACAATGGTTTAATCACAGGACTTTAATCGCTAAGAATATATTGACATTGAAAAGAATAATTCAACTAATCTTATCATCATTACTTTCTGGCCTTTGTATGTGTGATTTATAACTTTACAATATATTTTTATTATCAGAAGGGATTTTGTGGAGATTTAGTATTTTCATAGTTGCAAGCGTGAGTCAATTGAAGCTAGACCACCAAGGAAAACCTGGAAGCACTGGTGCGAGACTGGTAGATCCTGGGTTCGAATCTCGCGAGTGCAGGATCGTGGATACGCGCTGCTGAGGAGTCCCATAATAGGACGAAACGACCGTCCAGTGCTTCTAGGTTTTCCTTGGTGTTTTAGCTTCAATTGACTCACGCTTGCATATATTTTTATGCCTAAATTATCAAGAATATTTCAGTAATAACCTAATATATGTATATAAAAGAAGTACAAAATTAAATTTACTGTTGAATCACATTTACAACAAATTGATTCAAATTATTTATAATAACATTATTAGCGATCATTCAAATGAATGTTTTTTTTAGTTCGACAATCAATCAATTATTAGACATTTCGATTAAATCTCACAGTGATATTCAGAATAAACTTTTTTTGTACTACATTAGACTTATTTATTGGATGTTCCAGCATCCAAATATTTATGCCCAATTGAAATCGATGTTTGATTTCTAAACGTGAAGCTGCATCCTTACTTGTTTTAGAACCATATCGAAAAATATTTTTTTTATACATCTAAATTGGACTAATCTTACTAAACAAGTGTTTCGGTACTTAAACAGATCAAGAAAAAAGAGCTTTGTAAAATAAAAGGAATTCATTCTACTTCACCGTTTTTGATTCATTTTGTTTTGCAATTTTTTTTCTTCTTGTTATGTTTAAATTTTTTAAAAGGATCAAGTTGTAAAACATGTTTTCCATATTGTATAATCATTTGATTTGATCGTTGAATATCCCGGAATATGTGTATACTATTTGTCGAGTTTTAATGATAACCTGATCAAAGTATAAGCACCTTCATTCAATTATCAAATAGGCCTAGGATTTCGATGATTTTCACTTAAACCTAAACTTCATCCTTTATGAAAATGCTTCAGCGTAATAGGTACATAAACCAGTCGTCAGATCTCCCATCATCAGTTATCTGAAATACAATCAATGGACGAAAATGAAACAGAAAAGGAACTAAACTTTCGATTCAATGATGCTACATGTTACTATCTTAATTTATAAACTTTGGTATGTTATGTTTCACTTAAATATCATCAAATATTATTCAAAAATTCAACGAATTATGAGAATCTCTTGATTTATGATGTTACTAAAGATCTGGTCAAGTTATAGTCCACGAAAACAAAGATATGAATAAAGTCAGTTAAACTCTGAATTGTTCATTCCCATCTGCTGAATTAAAAAATATGCATGATAAATTCAATATAAAACTTTGTTACTAGGAAATTAAAAACAAACTTCATTAAGAAGTTTGTCAATATATGTGCATAAAATTATGCAACACTAAGAATCATGACTGCCTAGTTGATTAACTTAAAAAGCATGCAACTTTGTGCTTCCTTAAGATTAACAGGATCTATGATGAGTACACTGATTTTTGTAAGTTACTGGCTAAAAAAACATTTAGCAATTTGGGTCATTTACAGTTTGAAAGACCTTTTTCACTCAACTCTTGCAAAATTCTAATATATCTAATAAATTTATATTTTTTTACTCAATGTTTCATCCGTATGGATCATCCTTGTTATCGATAAAGAACAGGTATTCCTAAACAGCTTCCTACACAAGATACTTCAGTTCTATTGGTTAAAGGCTGTCGGGAATGACTTTGTAGTGCCGCGATTCGTTAATCGTTTACTTCGATAACCGCTTTAATTCTAATCTTAACGGTGCGTAAAATCAGAAGACAAAGGATAGCAGCAACTACAGTTTATTGTCGAATAACTCAGGTTAGAAAGCTAACAACACCTGAGCGAATATCAACGAGCGAGTGAGAGGCAAGCGAGCGAGTGAACAGGCGAATAAGCGAAGGAAGCGAACGAGGAGCAAGCGAGCGAATAGCAAGCATTACATAGGCAATTTATAGTCAGATTTAATAAGGGCACAGCAAAGCAAAACAAAGGCTGATAATAATATTTGCGTGTGTACATATATGGGGAGGAGTATGAGTCATCGAGTGATATTTAAGCAGTCAACATTTCGGATAGAGTGTCATGTGCTCTAGTGGTATAGCAGTGCAAAGAATATGCAAATTGTTACTATCCAAATGGAGATGTCTGTTAAGTAAGTTAATAAAAAGGGCTTAACCAGAATTGACTATAATCGGAATTGATTATAGGATGGTTGCTATAACTTACACTGACGGAGAAAAAAGGAGCTCTCAGCTGAAGAGGAAATTAAGAAAAGAGGTTGAAAAAGGATAAAGTACATTTTATGCAAACCACTAAACCGAACTTAAAGCAAGCTTCAACTTGGAATCCCCAGTTAAAAATAAAAAGAGGTAGACCAAATTACACATGGCGCCGAGGAATGGACTCATACATCAAGACCACGAATAACACTGCTTGATAACTAGAAAGGAAAGCCTAGGACACAGTTGATTGGAGACCACTGCCTCCACGAGTGGTACCATGAGTAAGAACAAGAGAGAAAAATGCTTATGTATTTCATCTTAAAGTTTTTGTTATTCAACGTATTACAAACAGGAATTTTTAAGACAATAAACGAATGTATTAATTAATCGGACCATATTAAAACTTTACTGAATCCTAACCGAAAAGTGAATTTAAATAATGGACTAGAACTGCATTCAGATGAGAAGGATGAGAAGGAATAAAGTGTTTCGTTTAGCATCTCAATCATCACTCTTGTTATTCTCAGAATTTCTGCATAAGATACCAGAAGTTACTAATATGATCGGATTCCACTGTGAATAAGCAAAAATCTTTCATCAAATTTTCTAAACAGTGGATTAAATATTTATAAGTACCTAGTTTATGCTTGAAACTAACTCAAATATGACTTGTCTTAACCCTCATAGAGACAACTGTAATAAATTATTCTATCGTTCTTTGATACCTGTAATTCTATATACCAGTTCTTTTATGAATATAAAGCTCGTCCATAAGAAGAACAAAAAATAAAGATTTTGTTCACAGTTTCTATCGTATCACATGGAGAGTATATTCAGTCTGGTATTTGTAGGTGAATGACATTTTTTATGAGCTGCAAAATCTTTCAAAATAATTGACACATGTTGTTATATTCAATTAGCTGTCATTAAAAGGACTAAATATAATTTATATGTTCAAAATGGTACTATTACCAGTAATCAGTTGGTTTTATATATCAAGTTTTCTACATTATTCTCATACTTTATCTCAAAATTATTTTCTATTTTCATTACAGGTTCTTTCATCTTCGTCATTTTGTCTTAATTTATTACATTACCTTATATAAACCTATGAATAATTTATTGTCAATTGATGTAATGTATGACGTCAGTTTACTAATTCTAGAAATGTGCTTATTCATCCTTACACCATCTACTCAACATTTCTCCCTTTTCCTCTACGTTATCAGTCTGATGAGATTTTTCTAACTAGGTGTTTAATTTCAGATATTTTGACCACCATACATTTTTGTTATTACTTATTTCAGGCAATATTTCTCTACTTACTGAAGAAACCAAGAGCATTTTCAAAAGTAGTTATTATAATCTGAAAAAAATATCCAGAAGTTAGTCATTTCTGTTAAATCCAACGTTTCAGTTTCTTTGCCGCCCTCACTATTTATACTTGACGATCCCAACTGTTTAGAAGGAGACACGAGAACCAGCTTGGGAAGCTTTAGGATTAAGAAACCTGACTAAAATACAGTTAGTCCCCATGCTTATCTAACAGATGTGTTTACTCACCTAGACAATTTGTATTCAATGACTTTGGGTAGGTGAATAATCAGGTTAATCATAGCATAACCCTCACCTGTTACGATACCTTGTCATAGCCTCTAATATGTCTAGTTTTGCTTGTCATATCAAATTCAAAAATCTTTTCTTCATGATATTTCTTGAATTCGTATATTCAGGTTAATAAAATGAAACAATTTTCATGGGAAGATACAAGTAAACAACGCCAAATGAATTTAAACTTCACCCCATTGCACAAGCAGGTGGTTATCAGGACTCAGTAGCTAAACTGGGTAATGCGATGGCGTTTGGAGTGAACGGTACTGGGTTCGAGTCCCAGAGAGAACATCAACTCTGAGATGCGCCTGCATCCAGCTGATGAGTCTTGAACAGGACGAAACGCGCGTCCTGGATTCCACTGCTAGCCAATATCCATCTTTGCTTATAAATTTTCATGGAAGTTTGAAGTAATCAACTATTAAACCCATTTGTTTAAGAGATATATATTTTTGTGTTTTATCAATTGGTATCGGATGAATCTTGTCTGCATGGGATAATGCAATCTGAATAAGGTGTGAATATTTAGCTTCACATAATTGGCCTCCAGTATGACATGATCTTTTTTAATTAGCAATAAAAGATCATATCTCCTGAAGTTGCATTATTTTTGGGGTTATTTTTCAGTCATTTAACATTAAATATGTTTATATAAATAAATTTAACCCTTTAATTCAATTATTCATTTTCGGTAAACTGAAGTAATAGAAGTTCTTTATTCGGATTATTCTATTCTGTTTGAATTGATCATTGAATACAATACATTTCTCACTATTGTTCATTATTAATTAATGCAATTTTATAATAGAATAATTAAAATGATCGAAATAGTTATATTAATCTAAAGAAACAAAGGTTCAAATGAATTAATGTTATTTAGAACAACAGATAATATCTACAAAATAACCAATTCCATAGAATTACAACTGAATAACAAAGAAGTAACATTTTACCTAAACTCAATTATACAGCCAAAATGCATTTAAAGGATGCAACCGCATAGGGTTTACCAACCGATCAATCCAAATACTAAATAGAAAGTTAAGTATGCAGATCAATCAGTCAAATGGTTATTATTATTTGAACACAAAAATATTGGTACAAAGAGGCACCGATAACACATGTGCCACACAAGCCACTTGATTTGTGTGCGGGCTATGATACTGCCCGGATGCCCGAACCGAAGCAGATGGTTTTCTTGGGGGGCTACAGTCGAAGCATTTGACCTAAAGGTCTAACCCACAAGGCAATGGAGCAACGTAAGGAGATGCAGTCCCATAGTCGCCGGTGACCAACGATTGATTCATTCGCTATTTATGCCTTCAGAATCCTGGAGCCCATTTGCACCATTAATTTGGAATCAGGGTTTCCCAACTCCTCTAGGTGGACTCTCCGTTTCCACCAACCCAGTTAAGGCGCCGGACATTTGCTTTTCGTACTATCAAGTTCGTAAACAACAGTCCTGCCGCGAGAAGGCAGTGAGTAGGACTTCCCTGACAGTGACTGTATACGCGTGGCCATATGAGGGCATTTCGAGAGGGAGAGCTGACTCTTCCCACCCTCAGTCGTACCAGGGCATTTGAGGGTAAGATATTTATTCATAAGCGACATATGTTCTAGCACAGATACATATGACATAGAAAATAAAAGTAATCCCAAAGATGAAAAGGATTTTTAAGAATTGACACGGACTAACTCTCAGAAAACTGTTCACATTGATTAAATAAATATCAGGATTAAGTGATTAAGGTCAATTCTTTTTGGGGAATTTTTTTATTTTAAATTGTTTCTTTTTTTAATTTTAATCTTCTCTGACAAAGTAACGCTATTGAATAAATAACGTTACATGTTATGTTAACCATTTTAGTGTTTAAATGTTATTAAAAATTACTATGAACTCTATATAACAGTTAACATTACTCCGCAGCTTATTCATTGATTTTCTCAGTATTTATAAGGGATTTAGATTTGTTCATTTTCTAATTAAGATTTTATGAATACAAAATAATTGCATAAGTTCTTAACAATTTTTGTAATTCTGTGTGACTGACCGGGTTTACAATTTAGTTTTTCACACTTTCAAATATTTTAGTAAATTTATTCATTGTAAATTCACTTAGTATTGCTTGTTTGAATCATCCCATTGATTTTTAGGACTGCAACTGGTCAGTCTCTAATTGTCATATGTGCATACTGTGCGTATTGCCTCGATATAGCCTTAATTCACAAGAATTATCCGTCTTGTTGTTTTGTTATGAATATTGATCGGATTTCATCAATTGTGTCTGCGATGGTCCTCTTTGCCCAGCGTTAATTTACTTTACATTTTGATGTTATTGCGGTTATCTAAATACTTAAAAATCACCTAGTAATTCATAATCTCGTTATTTTTTGCAAGGTTTTCTCACTCCAAAGACCATATAGAGACAATCCTTTGTTCTCACCTGAGATACGGACTCTACCTTCTGTTATTCTGTCACAGTTGTGACAGAACAGTTGCTTACATGTCTACCAAAGTCATCATGAATACAATATGTCTGCATAATTCATTTTCCTTCGGTTTCCATCATCTTTGCTTATTCATTGTAGTTTTCTGTACTTAAAATATGACTTTTACTTACAAGAAGTCTTCAAATAACACTACTTAGAATTATAAACGTAGTTTTGCCGTTTTCAATTAATCCATAGTCATTAAATTAGATCCGTTTCAATAATAAAAGTTTAGCAGGCTATACACTTTTTTAAGTATATGCTAGTGATGTTATTTAGAAAGACAATAAAAACTCCAAAACCAAATCATTCAGTTCAGAAGATACAATACCTGCTAAACCCTTGTTCTAAGGTACAAATATTCTTCATTATCCTATATACTTAAATCGTGTAACTGAAAAAGGATCGAACAGTGTAATAATGAACAAAGGAATGTCAGTCTCCAAATCTAAATTAAGGCATTGATGATCAGTATTCCATTGGACATTATGATATTTTTATTTACTGATCGAAGTAATTCACATAACAGAAATAGTCAAAGTATGAAATTTCTGTAATTACCATCACATTTACCAAATAAAATGGTTTAGATTGTAATGCTGATGTATGGGCCAGAATGATAATTATTGGTTGTCTGCTTAGTTAAACGTGTAGATAGTCTGACAGGTGTCAGATGAGTTATATATTTCCCTGTCCTTACTATTTATTATTATTGATTGTTTATTGTTGTTGGATTGTGTCGGGTTTTGGTGTGGGAATATATTTATGTTCTAGTCAGCCTAATCACATGTTCTTGATCTGAGTTGTGCTGAAGTCCTGTAGAGTAGACACAGGGAGGGAATCTATTGTAGATATTAGTCTAAGGTGAATTAGCATCCCATTCGTGTAAAAAGGGAAACGACCGTTATAACAAGTGTCCAACACTAATATGACTGCATATGCTTAACCGGCTTGTGTTTGATATTGTGATTCTAAATCTGACGACGCGTAATAAAAACCAAAGACTGACGTTAAGGATTTTTATTCGACTTCAAAAAAATATCAAAATGATATAAATATGCATTAATATTCATATGGTTTTTGTACAGTCAAATTAACAATAAGGTTTGTATAATTTGATTGAGTAATCTTTAACATCAATTAATCAATTATTTACAATGGGAAGTTATATTTGCAATGTTATACACTGATTTGATTTCGTTCTTTCGGTGTCGTCATATCACAAATGATCGTTAATCCTCAAAAAACTGTTCCCATCATCTTCTTTGTGAGGTTCATGAAATTTGTCTTTCTAGGTTTGAGTATACTAGAAATCTAATGTGAAAATAACATGTTATTATAATCATAACTATATTTTTGCTACATTCTAGTAAAAATGATTCACCTTTAATGTTGTCTTACTGAGTACCTAAACTATGGATGAACAATCAAGGAAAATCTAATGTGTTTATAAATAGTAAGTAGTATGAAACTAATATTAAAATATATTAGTGGGAAAATTTTTCTGTGAAGAAGTTGAGATTTCTATAACTAAGTGTATAAAATTTCTGTTTTTCATTTATAGAGCAAACTGACTACTGATTTATACCCTTCTTATATTAATGGTGGAATTTAGACTTTGGTTAGATTTGTATGTATATTGTAGGTCCCGGGTTCGAATCTCACGAGGCGAGATCGTGGATGCGCACTGCTGAGGAGTCTCACAATAGAACGAAACGGCCGTCCATTGCTTCCAGGTTTTCCATGGTGGTCTAGCTTCAATTGATTCATGATTTCAGCTATGAAAATACTGAAATCTCCACAAAACCCCTTCTGATTATTGTAAAATGGTTAAAAATTGTAATTTGCATAATGATTTTTAAACAATAACAATGCACATTTACTTCTATATGGGACTCCTAGCTGTAAAGAAATTTACGTCAAATTTAATGTCTAAAAACGATTTTTTTCGCTCTCAATAAACTTGTCTTGCTGACATATAATTCATTTTCATTATTAGGAATGATAGTATAAATTGCTGTGTCACTTTTTATTATTATTGTGACTCCTTTTTTACCATCCTTTTTCATAATCCCCTGCCAATTATTTGATCATTCATAATTTTATGCAAAAAATACCTTATCAAATTAATCACATGATCAGATTATTTAGAATGGATTCAAAAGAGTTAATCTCCTTCTCTAAATCGACTTGATTTTCTAGGCACAAATTTGACGTTGGAATCAGTTAACTATAGATGATATATTTTCTTCGAAACTCAGGTTTATGTATTAAAGTGTTTTTAAAGTTAGTGGTAGTATGCATAATTATAATCAAATTAAATCTGATATAATTGAAGTCACTGGTTCTTTGAGGGATTTTAAAAATGGGATAATGAAGACATCTAAGCTAGTTCTTGGAAAATGATGTTCCAAACAAAGTTGACATACTAAGCAAAGAAGGATAGTGACTAGCAGTGGAATCCAGGACGCGCATTTCGTCCTATTTGGGACTCGTCAGCTGGATGTACTTGCATCTCAGAGTTGATATTCACTCTGGGACTCGAACCCAGTACCTTTCGCTTCAAACGCCATCGCATTATCCACTTAGCTACTGAGTCCTTGATAGCCACTTGCTTTTGCGATGGGGTGGAGTTTAAATTTACTTAGAATTGTTTGTTTTTATCTTCCCATTGATTTTTAGGACTGCAACTGGTCAGCATCTTATCGGCCATATGTGCATAATGTGCGTATTGCCTCGATATAGCCTTATATCACAAGCATATTAAGCAAATAAGACTATATCGAGGCAATACGCCACCGTATGTACTTGTGCCAATTAGAGACCGACCAGTCATAAACATCAATGGAAAGATTCAAGCAAACAATACTAAGTGAATTTAATGTTGACATACCTTTTAATATTGAATAATTTATTTTGTAGATAGACATTTCTAGTTCAAAGATATTTACCGTCATAGACTGGTGTCAGCTGAAAACCACTGAAAAAAAGGATCACTAGACAATTGTTTGATCTTTCATGAGATTACTCAGAAACGGATATCAACGATTTCACTCAGGTTTAAATCAATGACTTCTAGGTCTCCAGTGAAGGATGATACATCATTCATCGCCAATTCATCTTTAGCCGGTTTGTATGGAATGATGCTATCCTCATAGAAATTCATTATTGAAAAGCGTTCTTGAGAATCGACTCACTTCACTGGTTACGTCAGTACATAATGTTTTTATGGTATTTTATTCGGTTGGAAAAAACTAAGATCAAATACATTTTGTCACAATAAACTTAACTACTAACAATTTAATAGTAGTTAAAAATACATCACTTATTTTCAAAGAAAGATGAAAAGTTTATGCATCACATCGAATAATAAAGCTTTAGTGCAATGAACACATTTCCAAATCTGGACAAGTTTTACATTTATATTGATGCAGTTTGTGTAGTCTCATTGTTAACCCTTTTTGAGGGATATTTTATCCTAAAATGCGGATCGGGTCAGTAAACGTTCATTTTTAAATTGCGGCTCACTAATGCTATACACTATTATACAGGTTTTACAGATGAATACCAAACCAATACAAATCAAAAAGTTATGAAACAATTCACAGTGTACATACGATGGAAGTTATTGTTGTTCATAAAATTAATAGTGAATTGTTGAGGAAGTTTTGTATGAAATTTATCGGATATGTTGATTTCGATGTTCCAATGTCCTCCTATTTAACGTAATAAATAAAATGAAATAGTTTGTTATGAATTGGTAAACCATATCAGATTGTTATATTGTTATATTAGCTAAATAAAAGGTGGCTGAATTCTAAAATAAACTCTCTAATATTAAATAATGAACTAGGAAAATGAATGTAATGGTTAACCAGTAGATTAGTTTCGACATCTCAGGCTTCGATATAATAGACTCCGACTTATATTTAATACTCTGGAATATTGTTTATCACATCTGCAGTGAATTGTACTCCAAACTATATTTTAATATCACTCATACATGTATATTTTAACATTTTCATTTGACCGTTATCTGATGTATTTTCACTATAGTATTAAATTAGGTACTAGACAATAAAATGTATAGAATATTTCCTGATCAAGTTTTGTATGACTACAGTATGCTATTACTTTTAAACTTTACAGACGTTTATGAATGTGATGGAGTCATAAATTTTATTCGTTAGTAGAAATAGGATTTATTATGACTTGCTTTCATAATCTAATTTGGTCAGAAACGCCTGAAAACATTCATTGTATCAGACATTACGTTTTATTATTTATTATTTTTATTACCATTATCTTTGTTCAATATTATATTTTCGGTACAATTCTCAGCACAAAGTATTTGAAGAAGTTTCCGTTTCTTACTTCATGGTCGATCCTGACAATAAAAATTGATTGATCGCCAGTTAGACGTCAGCAGTCCAGTAAACCGGCATCAAAATAATGTACATTCTTTTCGCTGCATATTGATAGAAACCACGATATTTCTGATAGGACCTTTTGTAACTTGTACAACGAAAGGTTATACACTTTTCAGAAACTCACCTGAATGGGTTTTGTGATTAATAGACATAATGATATATTAAGACAAACAAAAATAGATAACTTGTTGAAATATCTAGATGGCAGGAACAGGTAGCCTAGATGTTCATGCAGGCTGACCTTCTGGTATATATTGTCTCAGCATGATTTATTACCCTTACTTCACCGAGAAAAATCTTTCAGGCTACTAATATACTTACCTGATATTATTTACAATAAATCAAGCACTTACGCTACTGATAGAAACCATAACAATAAATATGATAATAATAAACTGAGAATTTCATCAGTAAAATGCTATTTGATAGGAATAAAGTTATTTTCCGAAGTCGATCAACGAGGCCAGTTCTTATTATTATTAACTGAATATTGTATAGAATATGTGTTGTAATGATGATTTTAGCTGGAAGAGTAATAATTTGGATGGCTTCTAAAAATCTATCGTTTTATGGCAGTGTACACACAAGTGAGGATATTTCAGACATATTCTTTGAAATGTGACGGCCAAGGTTATTACATTAAATCTTTTTTGAAATCATGGTAGTAAATGAAATACATTATGGATATAATATATTAACTTCGTAGCCCAATGATCAAAGAAGTAATTTTTTACCCCAAAAAATAATTTATGAACAATTTCAAAATTCACATGCTTCTCTAAACGCAGTTATTATTCATATAGCATATCTCCATATGAGCCATCAATATAACCTAATTTATTTAAAAATTATGATTGTTAAATATATTTTAAATTTATTAACCATTAGAGTTCTTTATTTGCCTAACACTTTTTCATCAAAACCATAAACAGATCAATGTTGGACAACCATTGAATATCTGGAAGCAGTGAACGCTCTTTTCATCCTAGTATGAGATTCCTTGGCCGTGCTCATCCACAAAGATGGTCATGCAATATTATGGATTGGTTGATGTTAGACATGAACAGTGTTGGATGCCAGCTCAGCGGTCCGGAGGCTAAGTATTCATGCGAAGCCCAAGATCATGGGTTTGAGTCCTACGTGTTGGATCGTGGATGTACACTACTGAAGAATCCTATACTATGACGAAACGGCTTTCCAGTGCTTCCAGGTATTCAACAGTGATCTAACATAGACCGGTTCATGGTTTCAATAAAACTCAACAGTCTCCACAACCCCTTTCTGTAAACACTTTTCAAATTTTTTGTTAATTTATTCATTAAAATGTAACTTGTTACCGTCAGTAATTCATGTGAATAACTTCAGCAATAGTAAGTCTACATGATTTTTTTCTATTATTCATGGCTGACATAAATTTAGTCGCTCTAATCATTCCTTGGAGAATTCGATTCCTCATAAGTGTCAATTCCGTGGTTTCACTTGATCATTTCAAACCAACTAAGCATTGGATAGGTTGTCAGTAATAAAAATAACAAAAACACCCAAAGGAACTACAGCAAATAAAAACCTATTTTTAATCAACTTAAATTCAGAGTTGATGATGTCACAGAGTCATTCAATATGAGGCTAAAAACTGTATTGACAATAACTTATCCTACAGCTAAACTGATTATCCTGTCCAAAACGACATGTTCTTGAACACGATCAATAGTCGATAGGTATCCCTCCCATGTTACCACCAACTGTTTCTACAAATTTACATGTATCTGCCAAAGCAGTTACACTAGTAGAACAGAAAGGAGAGCCTATGCCTGATTCAAAGAACATATTTCGCAAGACATATTGACACAAGACATCAAGTCGATACACTGAAGTCTTTCAGGGTGATTAACAAACAATCGAATTCCAAACTTTTGAAACTTGCCGAAGTGATAGCAGTCAAGCGTCTAAAACTAGATCTATGTACCCAAAAACAGACAGCAATAAATCTTTCTTTGACCTGGTAACATTACACCCCTTTTTATTTATTACGTCATTCATGATTTCAACTATTTTTGAAGTTTCATTACATCACTGTCATTTTTTTTTAATTCATATCTTTTTTATTACCATCAATCTGTTTTCAGTGACTTTATTACCTAATCACCTAATGTTTGTTAACTTCATGAGTTCTAATCATTATTTCAATGTTCTGGAACTTTCCTTCGCAAACTTTACTTATCTGAATCAAATTTTTCTGGCCTTATTAACTCTATAGAAATCTTCACTACATCATGATACGCATATTCATCTTTAATCACCCTCGTATGTACAAGTTTGTCAATATTTGCAACAACGTTGATTTTCAAATATTTTAGGTTGTAAACAGCTGATGAGAACCTAACGAAATAAATTCATATTATTCTGCACCAATCTTCGTTCTTGCTCTTTTTAAGATAATAAAGGGAACGATGTGTGTGAAATAGATTTGTAATATTCTAATAAGTAGAAAATCGAATTCCTGATGTTTCGTGATTAAGTGTCAATCGCTTATTCAGAATAATAAGTAAATAACTTTTTTCTAATTCAATCCGATTATTTATTTATTGTTTGAATAAATGATGTACAACAAGCCATGAAATGTCAGAAATTTAGTTTTTTGCCCACTGTAATACTACAAATTCATCATAATTTCTACATCTTTTTGTTTAAGTCTTGATGGACGTGATACATTTTTGATGCAATTTCGTTCTTTCAGCTAGATGGTTCTATCATGGAGCTTATATTATTCTTCCTAACAACAACATCAGCACAAATTTCTTTGAAAGCTCCACAATTAAATCATCCAAAATAGAGAACGAAAGTTCACCAAAATCATCTACGTGAGCTACAAATCTTTTTCACCACCACAACGGACGTTTGTAAATGTAGTTGATAATGAATAGCAACTGAAAATAAATTTTAAAACTTTAATAATTTTTAAAGAATATCAAATAGAAATATTACCAACCAATTCAATGTCTTCAATGAGCTTTAAACCTAAAATCCAAAAAGTTGAAAAGATTATTCATTCAATAACTAATTCATGATATCTAACATTCACATAATTTGTATTCACTATCAAATAATCACTTGGTGTTGTTTATTTGTGTGTTCCCATTGTTAGTTAGGACTACAATTTATCAGTCTCTTGTTGGCAGTTGTGCATCCTGCGCGGACTGCCTCGATATTGCCAGAAGTCACAAGTTTTATCATCAAATAAGTTTGAGATATTTTCCGTTGTTTAACTTACTAGAAATGATTGTTATAAATTTTGATTAATAATTTATTTACAATAAAAAAATCAACTTATATGTAATAATGAATAGACCATAAATACCAGAAGGAGGTTTTGTAGAGATTTTAGTAAATTTATATAGTTGAGATCATGAGTCAATTGAAGCTAGACCACCATGGAAAACCTGGAAGCACTGGACGGTCGTTTCATCCTATTGTGGGACTCTTCAGAAGTACGCATCCACGATTCCGCCTCGCGAGATTCGAACCCATGACCTATCAATCTCACGCGCAAGCGCTTAACCATAAATAAATCATAAATAAACAAATGAAATTACGAAATTCTCTAATTTATTATTATTAATTTAAGTTCAATATGATCACTGGTTATAAATGATATTGATGACAATATTATTATTTACTTCATATTATTTCTATCCAAATTATTTATGCTTACTCTCCACAGGGGTGAATCACAATTGTAAATTAAATTAAATTTAAATCAAAGTAGAATTCGCCTGCTTTTTTTGTGTTTTTTTTACATCAATTATTTATTATGACTTTTAAAAATAAAAATGAATAAAAAAATAAAATTTAAATGGTTAAGATCATGAGTCAATTAAAGCTAGACCACCATGGAAAATCTGGATGATCGTTTCGTCCCATTGTATTTATTATATAAACAGATCAAGACTAAATGTAACGATTTCACTAATCTAATAATAAATATATAATTTTAAATAAAACGTTTCACGCAAATTATTAAAATTTTATATTCGTTGTTTTACTTCACGTTATATTACCTGGATATATTCAAATATTTGATTTGATACAATTATATACCTTTAGAAATGAATTATTAAAAAAACTCAGCATGTGACACCATTTGGGATTAAAGTAATAAGTTGATTAAAGTAGGCAAGTATTGGTATATGATAATAATAATAATAATGGTAATGAAATTAAGTAGACATCATGTGTAAAATTGTATGTATCTTGTTAATTTGTGAGGTTTTTTTTAATATTTGATTCCGTTGAAGACAAGTGTTTCGGTGAACAGTTTCAAGTTGAAATGATAGGAAAAATCTTTTCAATGTTCACTAATTTTCGGCAAATTTTTTTTACTATTGACAACTAGTAGTGAAGTTTATCTTGAAATAATCAATTTATCACAGAATGATTCCTTTTTCGTTAAGAAGATATAGTAGTTATTGGACAAAATAGTATGTAACCCATTCACTTAGTATTGTTTGTTTGAATCTTCCCAATTGATGCTTAGGAAGATTGGGAAGATTCAAACAAACATTACTAAGTGAATTTAAACTTCACCCCATTGCACAAGCGAGTGGCTATCAGGATTCAGTAGCTAAGTGGATAACGCGATGGCGTTTGAGGCAAAAGGTACTAGGTTTGAGTCTCAGAGTGAACATCAACTCTGAGACGCAGGTACATCCAGCTGACGAGTCCCAAACAGGACGAAATGCGCGTCAAACTGGATTCCACTGCTAGCCACTATTCATCTTTGCTTAGTATGTAACTCAGTTGGAAATATGTTGGTAGACAGTGATTTGAACTGCATAAAAGTCAAGCATGCTGTTTGAAAAGAGACATTTAGTTACGTTAAAACTCGAGATACTAAAGAGCATCTCGGTATTTCCGTAAGTTACTGTACAATTTAATTTCTTGAAATGCAATTCTATGTATTAGGAAACTGCAATAATATCATCCAAATACATGAATTAACTCAACTAAAGAAACAGCAAGATATATCATTACCTCATTATCTAAATTATCAATCTTCCACATACCTAGGCAGTATTATTCATGAACAAGAGGGATTTGATGCAGATGTGAATGAAAGTAATGGGAAAGCAAGGATGGCATCCCTACAGTTGAAAAACATATGGAACTCAAAACAACTGTCAACCATTATCAAAGTCACAATCTGCATTGCAAACGTTAAAACAATTCTATTGTACGTACCTGAAACTTGGAGAACTACTACAACCATGATCAACAAGGTATAAGTATTTATAAACAGTTTCCTACTCAAGATACTCAATGCCCGTTGACGGATACCATCGGTCACAACCTACTGTGACAGGGAACAAACTAGCTTCCATCTGAAGAAGAAATTAGGAAAAAATGTTGGAAGTGGATAGGACATACATTATGTAAGCGGTCAGACTGCATTACGAAGCAAGCACTAACTTGTAATCCTGAAGGGATAAGGAAAAGAGGAAGGCAAAAGAACACAATGCGTTGGGGTTTGGAAGCAGACATGAAAAGAATGGATAGCTATCGGAAATAACTGGAAAGGATTGTCCCGAACAAAGAAACGTGGTGCGCGGTTTTCGCTCCTCCACGAGGATTAACAGGTGCAAGTAAGTAAGTACGTATTTATTTATTTAACACAAGTAACTATCATAATTGCTGCATTTTTGTCATTACTAACTACTTATTCATACTTGGATTTTTCTATGAATTATTACTTTTTTCAAAAATTTTGTTCGGTTCACTGGAATGATGATTATGGACAATTAAAGAATTAGAAATGAATGATTTAATATTCGAACCAGCTGTGATCCAGTTGATATTCAGTGCCTATAATCGATCAAGATGTCACTAGTGTAAAGCTTCTTTCTTTTATTTAATTTAAGAATAAAAAATGTTCAGAAATCTACTAGCCTGAATGACCTATGTGCAGATATTGAGATCAAAACCATTTTGATAAGGAAGAAAATAATTAGTAAAATGTTGACAGCACAAATCGATGAAATCATATGGTTTGTATTCTTTTGCTGTTATAGATTGTTATAGATTGATATAGATTGATACATGGCGTCACTGAAAATAAATCAAATTATATCACTGTTAGTCATATCAATGAAGAACGATGGCATTTCAGCTTCCTACAATCGTGGTAATATTTATAGCCTACAGTCTGGTTTTGTTCTTATTGGTGTTGGTCTCCCATGTTTATTCCAAGTCCGGGCAGCCACCAGATGTCTAAATATAAGGTTGTACCGTGATTAGATTTTATAATTAATGCTACTTTTTTTTTTATTATACCCGTTTTACATCGAGAAACCGGATACTCTGAAGCATAAACTCTACTCCCTTATGACCTAAGTAGGTACAGTGGCTCAGTGAAGTGGTACAAAGAAACTAACTGATAGTTTTAGTATTCAGAATGCTTCATGTACCATCTATGAAGGGCATTTACTATTTACTACTATTTACTATATATATATATATATATATATATATATATATAATCATAATGTAACAAAACTGCTTGGGTTACTTTAGGTGCATTTAGTGTTTCCTTTCTTTAAATTCACAGCATCTAAATATTAACAATTGGTGGTCTACTTAACTATTGTGTTCTCATTTAATGGAGCTGATATTTAAAATGATAACCTCGATTTACATCAAAAGATAATTTATCATAAAAACTTCCTACTGATAAAAGTAATTTGTTGTTGTCTAAAAGAATTTAATTGGAAATATTCATCTAATTTGTATTTATAGAATTGAATTTGAAATACTGCGGTGAACAACTACATGTGACCATAATAGTAAATTCGTTACCTTATTCAATAAAAAGTTTTGATATTTTACAATGAAATTTTCAAGTTTTTTGAAGGGCCACAAAAAGTTTATTGAAAATTCTTTTGAAAAAAAATATTTTTCTAGTAGAGAACGTCTAAACCTTTTTGTTTTTTTGTTAATACTTTCACAATAATGTTTTTTTAGATTTACTTTCAGGAAATGTAATTTTTTTTATTTTCTAAGGTTTAAATCTCTGTTGGACTATAAGTCACACCCAATAAATGATGTGTATGTAGGGAACAATTAAAAATATAGTTTGAATTGAACAATTGGATTACAGGTGTCAATGTTTCAGTGACTAATTAGATAGTGTACCTAGTTCAAATATTGATACACACTAACCTATTCCAGTGAATGCATTACTATATTATATCTACTCTCACACATGATAGATACTTATTTGTCTGTCATCATCATATGATTAAAATATGTTAATAAATTGGTAAAGGTGAATGTCACTTTGCTCCATATTGTTCCCATAATTATTTTGAATTGTAAGTATATTCTATTGTGTTGTATGCTACCTTTGCTGACAAATATAAACAGTATGTAGCAGCAATGAGAAGTGGAATGCCTGCCAGAAGAACATTGAGTTTAAGAGAACAGAAATGGAAACAGAATACAATTGGAGTAACAAGAGAACTGGAAGTATCTTGTAGTATGTAAATGACAACCGAAGGATGATGTGAAAATAGTGTATTTAATGTATGATTTTCATAGCTTACGAACCTACTTTGTAATTCCGCTCTTAACAATGAATTGGTTTTCCCCAACTGAGTCCTCGTATACTCTGCTATTACCAATTAATTCATTCATCTATTAATTAGTTTTGGGATAAGGATATCAAAATAAATCATGATAAATTTTTGCGTATTGTCTTTTTTGGACACAGTTATCATATAATGTGTATATTAGTACAACTGCTGGGAGTCATAATCCATGATAGATTAAACAAAACTCCAAAAATTTGTTTTTGACTTATACTTTCATTTGCTTCTAAGCTTCCTAATTAAACTAATAACTGGTATGTTCTTTTAGAACTAAGAATTACCAGCTGGACGTTATCTTAACCTTGGATTGAACTCAAGGCCTCCGGTTTTGAGCTCAAACGCTTAACGTCTAGACCAAAGAGCCGGCATCCAATAGTGGTAATGTCTAACCTCAACCGCTCTACGATATCGCTCAACCATCTTTCATTGTCTTCGGTGAGTAACTGCCTCATACCGGACACGGATTGGCTCCACTCGTCACAGCTTCTTACTAAGATTCCAGAAATTTTCTCTAAAAGCTAGTCCAGTGCTTATAGATTTTCATTTTTGATCTAGCTTAGATCGGTTCATGACTTTACTGAAATCCATTAATCTCCACAACCCCATTCTGTTCATTATTAGCTTACGGACCCTACTGATATAAACTACTACTAAATTAATTTCACTAAAAAGCGTGAAAATATACCAAATATTTTTAATTGTAATTCTTTTTATGATCATATAAATCCCTTTGTTACTAAACAAAGCAAAATAAACTCAATATCAATTGAAATGAAATAAGCAATCCAATTTAAATGTAAACATGATTTTACAGTTGAAGATTTCAAATGTAAATTAATTTTGCAACCATCTTTCTTACATGCTTTAAGTCAAAATTTTAGGCGTTGATATACTTCACCCGAAAAATTTATATATATACATATATATATCATAGGGTAATCGTAAGCAAATGATCTAAAAAAATAACTTCACATATAAAGTTTGACTATTCTTTTTTTTATATACAAAGGACTAATTTCTGATATATTTCATCAAGTTGATTTCCCTTCACCCGTAATAAATTCACCTCCCTTCTTCTTAAATATAATAAAGAGAGAAAAAAGAAGAGAAGAGAAGAATGAACACCTAGAAGAAATTAAATGATGAAAGATAAATTAATGAATGTGTAACATAAAATATAGAAAATAAAAACAAATATACACACACACACATGTACATACGAATATTTTAGTTAAAGCTGGTTATCAAACACAAATCTTAAAGAATGAATTTTTCTTTTCATCTAAATTATCAACAACAAAATAAGTCACAGCCACTTTATCGTTAGAAAAAAAATAAACAACTAGGTGTTAAACTTTCTAAGTTTGTTGAAAAATAAAAGATGTTTTAACCCTGGTTTATTTATTTATTTTTTGTTATACATATATGAACCATCTGGTGTATTGTGTAAATCAACGTATATATATATATATATATATGTCTGTATATGTATGTATGTATGTATGTGTGTGTGTTTGTATTTGTTATACAAGTTAGTTTGTATGTATAAAAACGAGCAAGTGCATTCATAAACTTATTATTTTTATTAAGAAAAAATAATTTTGAGTTTCATCTGTTTTTGTTTTTTTTTTGTTGTTTTTTTTGTTTTATCGTTTCACTTTTATTTTCATCCGCTTTAATTGACTTTCCTTAAGATAATTTGAAAAGATTAAAAACAAATAATGAATTTTCTATTTAAAAAAAAATTTATATAGGCGATAATTCAGTTAAACAGTTAAGAGAGAGAAAAACTTAGGTTTTTTAGTGATTATTTTTTAATATAAAAAGAAAAAACAGAAATAAAATAAGTTCATGTAAATTGATTGAATGAATAGGCCCATTTCTTAAATGCCTTACTTTTTTCATTTTATTCAGTAATAAAGATTTAGATCATTCAAGTTAACTTTTGTTTGATATTAGATAAGAAAAAAAATTGACATCATTTGTTATTTTGTGACATACTGAAAAGAGTATGATGTAGATATTGATAAATTTACTATAATTTTATATAGTTGAAATCATGAGTCAATTGAAGCTAGACCACCATGGAAAACCTGAAAGCACTGGACGGCTGTTTCGCCCTATTATGGGACTCCTCAGCAGTGCGCATCCACGATCCCGCCCCTAGACTTTGAACCTAGGACCTATCGGTCCCGCTCACGAGCA
>NC_031502.1:42776400-42779597 GCF_000237925.1 Schistosoma mansoni
TAGGATTTCTGTGGATCCTGTACTATGTTTTAACTGTAAAAATCTCGGAAAACTCAAATAACAGAAAGCAGAAATTAAATTACAATGACTTTTTTGTTTATCAGTGCTGAGTACAGTGGAACTACTAGTTTACTGAAAATTGCAGATCTATTTTCGTCGTTTCCAACCAATCACAACTTGCTGCAATATCAGATGAGACCCGAGCTGATGGGATTACCTGGATTTCGAACTGCTAATGGTACATCTGTGAGCACGGTTCGATTTATTTTTATGAGTAAATAATTTTACAGCGTTTACAGCACACGGGAAACTAAAACGATAAGTTAAATTGTTCCGGATTTTAAGTAATGACGCACGTCTAGCTTCAATTGACTCATGATTTCAACTATATGAAATTTACTAAAATCCCCACAAAACCCCCTTCTTATAATTTTATAATTAAATAATCATTTATGAACACCTTATATACATTTGAATAAATTGTAAAATAGCAGAAGACACTTTTTTGGAAATACATTTACTAACGAATTATTATGTAATAGAAATAATATATCTAAATTTATTGCTTCTTATCACCTACAAACAAGAAATAATACAGTTTTATTTATTTTAATAATGTTATGTAGATCAATCCTTATTTGCTGGGAAGCAACTGGGTTATAAGGAGTATTCGGTGGCTAGTCATTTGTGTTTAAAGCAGCCAAAGCCATACATGAAGTATAATCACGGACCTTGGAATATTAACAGTTTTTAAATCACCTTGTTAAAAAATTCAGTGATCTATACTTTAAATCTAATTGATAGACATTAATCCAAAGCTATCGGTGAGTTATCGTCTCCCTCATCACTAGGCTCTTTACAAATGTGATAGATTTTCACTAAATACTTCAAAAATTAAACTGACAGTAAATATATTGAAATTAATTTATAATGACCATCCCATTTAAATATATTTCCCTCTGTAAGTATAACTGAGCAGTTGAAAACAGTTCGTTTTAATCATTGACTTATCCAATTTTTAAAATCAGTTTATATAATAAATATTCAACCATCAGTTTTAATATTCCTCTAATGGTCTTTTAATTGAATTTATATAGATTTATCCCAGGTCTTACAATGATTCTGATTTATTGGTCCTAAAAT
This sequence comes from Schistosoma mansoni, assembly GCF_000237925.1. Classification (NCBI taxonomy): domain Eukaryota; kingdom Metazoa; phylum Platyhelminthes; class Trematoda; order Strigeidida; family Schistosomatidae; genus Schistosoma; species Schistosoma mansoni. The sequence goes on from NC_031502.1 coordinate 42,777,544, forward strand.
TTCTCATCAAAATTTTGTAACTGTTATCTTAATCATTGGTCAATTAATGGTGAAAAATACTAATTTTCTTTCATGTTGTTTTAACCCTATAAAATGCATTTTGATATGAATACTTACTTATGTAGTTATTTCATGGGATCTATTTATATTAGGGATGACTATGGAATATATATATATATATATATCAGTATGGGGAGTTGTGAAGATCGTAGTACTTGGTTTCATTTTGATATCTCCATATAAATTGATTACATTTTGTGGTCTTCTGAAATCAATTATTCTTCAGCTTCATATAGAAATAATAGATTTTTAGTAACATTACCGAAGCCTTCTGAAATTGACCAAAAAAGATTTACTTAAACAATGTTCTATGATTTTCTTCAATCGATACACCCCTTAAAACTGTCAAGTTTCAAATCAGATGAATAAGAATTCACTTTAAGGATATGTTGCAATAATTCTGCTATATATATAGTGGTAATGCTTTTCATATCTAAAATATTTTTTGATTATCTAATTCGAATCGTTTTAAAGTCTATAGTTACATTAGAAATTGATAGGTAGAATTTGGTTAGCATTAAGGGCTAGACAAACATGTTCGGACAATGTAAATATTTTATATCAATAGATCAGCCAAACTCTGTATGGTGCTGTCTAGGACCTTCATCATGAGTGAGTTAGAACCATACTCCAAAGGAAATAACAGTACTCTGCTAATGCATATATGTCTTGTTAGTGATTACTAATTCGCAAAGCTAGTGTCAACAAAGCAGCTTGAAAGACAGAATTTTTCGAGCAATAACGAAACTAGACAAACATGATATTGGCTACTACTCAGTGATTAATCAGTATAGATCACATATATATATATTTGTTATTTATAAAAACGAATAATAATAGAAAGTAGTATTGAAAAAATATCATTGTTCAATATTCAGTACATTACAGGAGATAATAACATTTAATAGCTATTAATGAATATAAACAACAACAACAACTACAACAAAAAAAAGAGAAAGTCAGTCCTTTAAAATGTTAAAGAGAATTAAAGGAAATAATAATAAAAACAAAGTTTATTTGATTAATTTACAAGAATCAATAATATTGTACTCATTATAATTGATTGGATAATTATTCCTAATATTTATATACAATAAACAAATAATCTATCTTCATTGATTAATGTGATAATAAACAAATAGAAAAAAAAAGAAAAGTTTTTGATCATTATCAAATTATGTTCAAGAAAATTTTAATCTATCATCTATTTTGATTGATTTTTTATGATTTAAACAAAACAAATAAATAGTTACTAAGTAAATAAACTAAAATAATGTAAATGAGATATTGATATAAAGAAATATGATGAAATTAGAAATTATTAAATTAAATGTTATGGACATAGGGGAAATTTATCATTGAACTATTTTCAGTGTATTCTATTTTACAAAAAAAGTAAATTATCTTGGTATATCAGAAAACAGGTCTCAATAAATTGTATTGTCCCGTTGTACTATCTTGGTATATATTCATTCATGTTTTGTTTTGTTTGTTTGTTTTTGTTTCTATGATACATGTTATCATTCTTGTTATAAACAGATAATACATTTGATTGGAGAAATTAAATTGCACTCAATAATCTTTCTCTATAATCTGATAATGTTGCATGTATTTCAGATGTATTTACTGAATTCTATCAATAAATAAATAAATAAGTAATTCAGTAATGAAATAAGTTTTTTTTTAAAAAAAATTACATAATTTAGTAAATTTAAGTGAATATAATTACCTATTCAATGAAGAAATAAATAACAAAAAGGACATATTACATAATCCGTAACCGAGACGTCCTTGATTTAATTTATTATAATCAATGTAGGTATCATTACCAAGTTTTGATTTGATAACTTTGAATAAATCTGAGCATTTGGGTTGATTGTGAAAAATAATAATAATCTATTTGTAATATCCTAATGAGTAGAAAAATTAGATTTTCTGGCGTTTCGTGACTCAGTGTAAGCCACTTCTTCAGAGAATAAATACCCCAAATTAAA
>NC_031502.1:42779797-42795516 GCF_000237925.1 Schistosoma mansoni
GGAAAATCTAATTTTCTCTACTCATTAGGATATTACAAATATGTTATTTATTTATTATAACCAATGTTCATTACAACAGAAACTCCAAAATATTTAATAATAATATGATATTGGGACTAACTGTTTCATTTGAAATCGAATTTCACTAGTAATAGTAATTATTTTCTTGTATAAAATAAGACCATATAGAGCATATTTAAAAGATGAGATCCTAATTATAACTATGTACGGTACAAGTCTTTTGCTCTTTTTACTCGACTATCTTGTTATATATTTTTTTGCAGTAAGATATGTAACGCAACAAAAGGATGAATAGAAACTGCAAACAATAGGAAAGATTTGCCCATGGTAGAGTTAGATGGAAAATGCTGACGGGAGGCATATGCTCATCCACAAGGGGAAACAGGCGTAGTTAAGTAAGTAACTAATATAGTAAATAAACGGGTTTATAAAAAATCTCTTATTCTCATTTTAACAACATTTATCCATTTTCGATGTTATGAGAATAAACAGAATGCCAATCTTCCTTTCTCAACCTAATTTCTTGTATAAGACATTATGAATTATTCACTGTTTGCTATCAATTTTTTACTCTATTATTAATGGAGTAAATTATTTAATGCTTTCAAGAAATATTCGAAACGTTTCTAGACCTTACGTCAAATGATGTGTATAAGTTAGATGATGACCTTATTTAACAATTCGATAAAGATTTTATGATGATAATAAGCGTGAAAGGATGTGGATTTCATGAGATTTCCTTCCTTTTTATAACTGAAGTCAATCATTTCATAAGTTTTTTTGATACCCCCCTTTTCTTTCATTCGTTTTTCGTAAGCAGACTTATTTTCTTTAAAAATCCTCATTTATAAATATGAGCAGGTGGCTAAAAATAAAGTTAAATAATTCTTCTCGTGCTCTTCTCTTTTTCTTGTTTTAATGAGAAAACGAAAGCGAAATTCAAGGTTAATTTTTCTTAGAAAATCAAAAACAACTTAAAAGAATATGATCCTGATGTTGTCTAATGATGAATGGGAAATAAGAAAGTTTAAAAAACTATTTTTATACAAAGTAAATGGATTTTAGGTGGACTAGGAAAAAAGAAGGAACAGAATTGAGAACACTTGTCAATTACCGAAGTAAAAAAACATACATACACCAATAAACAAAGATAATGCCATAATTATTAGTGTGAATTCAGCATACTATTCAGGAAAAAAATACTTAACTTTTATTTTAACCATGAACGTCTGCTACATAGTCTTCACTGTTCACACTAAATTAATTTTCAACTATGAAAGTATATAAAAAAGCTTGGAGGGATCTTAAATGCTCAAATGATATGGTGTAACCTAGTTGTAACGAATACCATTTTGATTAAATATTAAGACTTTTTTATGCATAAGCAATAAAAACTCTTTGTCGGTTTTTTTAAATTAAAAAAATTAAACATCAATTCTTATTAAGAACATATAAGGATATTTTTAGGTTTTTTTACAAACTTTAGGAATCATTTTCATTAGCATGACTTTTCTATTTGGAAATAAACATGACCATATGAGTACGAAGGCTCTGGGTTTGACCTCAGGTAAAGCCATGGATGTCTATTTCTGAAGAGTCTCATCCTAGAAAGAAGTAGTTGTTCAATGCTTCTTAGTTTTTAAAAGTTTTCTGATTAAGATCAGCCCATTATGTCAACCAGAATAATAAGTAGTACTAATTACAAATATATGAATACAGAATGGACAATCCAGTTCTCACACAAGAATAGTTCACAGTTTTTTGTCATTTTATCACAGGGTGAATAGATATTTATCAAAGCTATAGTTTGGTCAGTTAGTACAATACAATGTTTCGTTCGTACCTCTCTACATCATAGATATTGTATGATATCTCTGAATTTTATTTGAGAAAGAAAAATTGCTCTCTAACGTCGGAATTATATTTTCACATCAATTGTGTAAACGAAATTAGTTTATTGAAATAACGTTTTATCTACGATTCGAGTTTAAACGAATTTGAACTACATCACAGTCGAAATGTGTTGATGACATTCACTAATAGCACTAAGAAATAGCTTAGTATAAATTATAAGTACTTACTGTCTGTGATGATTCTTCAGAAACAATGTTCAAAGAACCGCTACATACAACAGGTACAGGGATGGCAGTTGACTTTGAATCATCATAGCTAAAATTAAAATAATAAATATCAGAGTATTATATTATGTGACAAGACATCATTATCTTACTAGTGAACTGGTCATGCTTATAGCACACATGCAAATTCTAGAAAAAGGCATTTATAATTATATGGTATTGTTATTTTGACGAAACTTTCTTAACATTAATCAATTCATTCAGTCACAAGCAAACTAAGAATTGCTATAAATGTTTATCACAACAAAATGTAATGCATCTCATGCACACTCAATACACTAGGAAGTTAACGAGACAGAAACTGAAGTAGGTAATTAATGATATCTACGATGGTGAAAATATACTTTTAGAAAAAAGGAATATTTAGTATGGACACATATCAAAGCCTGATATACAAAGATAAAGTGTGAAGATGTTTGTACATTTATGAATCATTTTTGAGCTATTATATTTAAGGTTTCCAACTATTTTGTGAGTTTGAACTTGAAAGTCTTTGCTTTTAAATATAGCTAAGAACAATACCCAGCGATTTCATGAAGTGACCCTATATCTTGTTCTGGTTACTCCTGTCTTTTTCCAACCTAGTTGATTACTAACCAGAGAAAAACATCAACTTAGATAGTGGTTAATTTAGTTCGTTGGAAATTGTCATTTGAAAAATATGGACTATGTTATCATTTTTGAATGAACCATAAACGGTCTTAAAATGTAAAAGTAATATCATTTTATTTCATACAAACCACAGGAATTATGTTCAACTACTTAATTACAATTTTCTAAAAGTAATTAGCATTGTTTATCACATAAAAGCACATATTATTAGTCTCTCAGACAAACTATAGATAAAGTTGTTTGACGTAATCTGATAAGATTTTCATTTTATCAGCAAGTTAAGATAAGGTTACTATAATTCATTTGTGTTCTGAAAACAATCAATTTAAATTATTGTCGAAAACTTACTGATGGTCATCCCATCTTGTCGTGGAGTCATATTTAGAGCGTTTAACTCCAAGTATATGAGAATTTGATAAATCCTCCTTTTGATCACCAAAATCTATTTCAGAAAATAAAGGCATTTCAACCTTGGAACTGTCATTTGCTTGCATTCTGAAAGACCTTGATCCAGATTTGTTAGTTTTGTGAGGAAAAATATCATTTTCGGCTCCTGTCTTAAGCAACTTATTATCTTGTTGACCAATACATGTATCATGTGATGTAGGAGATTCACTAGAATTTGATGAATCCATGGACATTGCGAGCGATAAAACTCTGGGGTTACAATAATAATTTCCACAGTCTACATCTGACAAGCATTCATTAGAATGATATTCTGTTACTTGATTATAATTGGTGTGACTAGGATTTATAGTCCAGTTACTTGTAGAGCAGTTAGAATCATAAAACTGAGAACATTTTGAAGAATTTGATGAATTGTTATTCGGATCAACGAACTGACTATTAATTCTTACCATTGTTGAACTTTGTATTTGTCTCTGTTGATGCTGACTGATTACAGAATCTGGTTCTAGGCCAATTTCAGTGTTATGTGGGCTTATTAAATTAGGTGGAGATGAATAAGATGAATATGTTGATGAAGACTCTTTGTCGATAATTGGATTAGCATATATTATTCCTTGTTCAACATTATGTTGTAAGTACATATTGGCTGAAGTATCTTTTTGCTCATATGTTGACTCATTTCTGTAATCGTCTTCTGAGAATAAGTGGCTTACATTCATAGATGTGTAAGATGAAACTGATTGTCCTAACTTATTACAACTGTTGTTATTATCACTTATGTTGGAATTATTATTTTCTACCTCGATTTCAATTTGTGATTGGTGAAGACTGTTCAATGAATCTGAATGTCTAGGCTTCAGAAATTCTTTTGTATATGAATCGTTAGATTGTATGCAAGCCTTACTTAAACTTTGTATATTGATCGGCTGTTCTTGTGGAAAGTAATGATTTGATAAAATATAACTAGTACAGTTATTTAACGGAGATTGAATGCTAGAAGATACTATGGCTTGTTGTTTAATTAATGATGAATTGTATTCTATCTGTGAATGTTGTTGTCTTCTTTGCAAATCAAATATACTAGGATCATTTAACGTCTGTTGAAAACGAAGAGTGTTTGATTCATTAGTGTTTGTTAAAAAATGTGATGAATTCAATCCATGTTGTCGATAATGTCTTATTTCTTGATCTAACGTTTGTTGTGATTGATATTGTTGAGGAAGCGATACATTATGATGATTTTGACTTTGATGTTTCAGATTACAACTGTTTGTTGCAGCTGCTACAACAGCGGCGGCAGCAACAGCTGCTGAGTAAGCATCATATGCTGTTGGATAATTTCTTGCTGTACAATAATCTTGCATATTAAATTCATTTAAATCTTGACTCGAATAATGTGAATTTATCATGAATAAACCAACTTTACTTGAATTTAATTGAGGAATGTGTTCTGAGTTGTCTGATCCATTTGAATTGATATTTTCTGATGTTGCCATGTTGGTGTTTCTTGGCCAACATAAATAAGGATTTCGATAAAACGCCTCACTATCTCTTGATAATGTTTGATTAAATCCTAGTGGGAGATAGGTAGATTGACAGATGTTCGTACCATAATTTATTTGACCAGGAGTTTGGGCATTTGACACATATGTGCATGCAGTAGTACACGAACCACGATGATTAAGTTTACATTTATTAACTTCAGATTTAGTTATTTCTTTCATTGTCCTTTTTCTACGTAGAACAGTAGCTGAAGTAACCTTAGATTGTTTAACGGATTTATTAAGACAATGTTCAAGTAAATTAGTGTCAAGTCCAGATAAATGAAAATCATCACCATAGTTATTCGTTGTTGATCTAGTAATACCTCTTTCCATTTGTATACAATTGTTGATGGTATCAGTAGAGTGTCTACTATGAACTCTACCGGATATATCAAAACTAGAGAAATGTTCTGGTGTATGCTTTGAGCTTAAATTAATTTTATCGTCAGATTTTACATTAGCTCCGTATAATTTTTGATCATTACTTCCAAGGATATGATGATGATCAAAATTTTTCATTTGACCGATTGGGAAAGATGAATTGATATCCATATGTAAGTTATTATTGCATGTTGTCAGTTCTTCACCATTCAGTAAAGTTTCTGGTTCAAGTAATGGAAAAGGTAGTTTGTATTCATCTGTTCTTCGTATCAATAATTCCATCCCTTCCTCATTTCTAAAATGTTTCAAAAAAATGAACCAATGAATAAGTTATTTGTATTCAGATATTTTTTTTAGTTTTATTAGTTCATAGCCTATTGTCTCCATTAATATAAATGAGTGTTAAGCTAAATTGACTATAATTTTAATCAGTAGCAGAAAAACATTTTTATTTAATTACTCCATTGATCTGGTGTTCGACAGGGATCACCCGATGAATCTTAAGAGTAGTTTCTTGTAGTGGATTCTAGAATATGATTCGATGTTTGATTTCACAAATAAAACCTATGAATTAGGATTTCCAAAAATAACAATAACAACAGCATGGTCATCAAGATCTTTTTAATGATTAAGCTCCAGGTGCTATTATGAAAAAAATGTTTACAGTTATTGAAATGTTATATATAATGAAAAATTCAGTTCTTGGTGTATTTTTCTTTTTATATATCCTTTTGAAAAAGGTGAATGACAAATATGTTGGAATTCATGGACATTATATCTGATTAATTGGAAAATAGTTGTAGTAGCTAAACTGTCAGTAAACGGTAATGATTGAATTCAGGTGACCCTTCACACTTTAATTTGGCATAAATAAACATAGATTAACAGTAAGACGACATGATATGTTATCACTAATATCAATGCATGAAGGTAACCATGAATACGAATTCGATTGGAAAAACCTGAGAAGGTTTGATCGAGGTAACTCAAAAAATATCAGGAAATCTCTAGAAGCACGGCATTTAGATCAATTATGAATCAACAGATGCACTGACACTAATCTGATCTATGAACCAATACAGAAGTGTTCGATCACTCATAAGACCAGAGGTCAACCAACAAAAACTGTCAAAATGGATACAAAGACAAATGGAAACAGTGAAACCTACGAGGACAACTAATCATAAACAAGGCTGTCAGAATGAGTTGATATCACACTTCGGGAATAACTAGAAAGCTCACTCCTATATGAAGTGTGTGCCGAATATTTTGTCCAAAATGAAAATGAAATCTCAGTAATTAAACCATGTAGATCAGAGTACCAAACACTACCAACAGGTAAAAGGTTCAACGTTTTGGTTTTTTAGTAAATGTTAGCACAGTAAAAAATAATGTAAAAATACCATTTGTCGTTTATCAACTCATCTCAATAAATACTGATTTATTAAGTTTAAACTCAATAAAAGTAATTTACATTGATCTGATCATGAGGATTCTTGAAACAAAGCGTAATATATTAAAATTGAAACTTACGATAATTGTCGGTGTATCACAATAATATGATCCTGTTTACCATTTTTCATAATAAGTTTTATTCGTGACTGTAGCCAAATCCACTGAGATTGTTTATTCAACCATCGATGTACAAGTAAGCCAAGTGAACCTACTTTAAAAACTGTCAACATAAAAAGTTATTTGTATTGTCTTGGTACTTAAACTTTGAAAACTAGTTAAATCAATTCTATGTTTTAACAATTTACTGCATATTTCATTCTTGAGTGCATATTTCTAACAACAACACGCTCTCTCATCAATTTATATAATTTAAGCGAAATTTCAGCATTAAGAAGAACAGCCTCAGCCTTGATTATGTGATATTTGGCACCCATTATTAAGGCACGTCTCAAATTTCCGTGGATTCTCAAAATACGTCACCCAGTATCACATTTGGAAATTTTGCCCCTGATTTATTAAAAACTCCGTTGACTTCTTGTCGAATTTTATCAGCAGTAAGGACTAGATAACTATGAAATAGAATAGTGTTCTGTGATCAACCAGTATAAATATCTCAGTCCTACGTGAGAATAGTCGTGGTGTAAACATTTAAGTGAAAAATCCATTCATTGTAAAACTGATTGACACGAACTCAAACAGCTGAAATTTTTTTGTAGATCTGAATGATACTTGATCAGATAAAATAAAATATTTCATGAACACGCGTCGTATAAAAGGAAAAATGTAATATTTGAAAAGTAATATAAAATATTTGTTAACCTACGTTCTTTATGTCCTTTAGCAACATAACGTAAATCGTCTGGGTGTACTAAGTCATAAACTTTGAAATTTTGTAAGTCACTGTCAGAGTAATTGAATATAAGTCGAGCGCTATAAAAAAATGTATACAAATATAGCAATTAACAGCTAGTATTTAAGATATGCTGATGATATTATAGAAAGTATTTTAAAAATAATCACATCAAAAGTAATTAAAGAATTATCATCTATAAAATACAGCTCATTCGATCATAAACAGTTTGGGGACTAAAATGAAACTAAATATACTTTCTTTGGTGAATAATCAGCAAAATATTTATAATAAGCTTTCTATTTTTAAGGTAGCTTGGCCGTAGGTAGGATGGCCGTTTCACCCTAGTGTGGGGCTCCTCAGCAGTGCACATTCACGATCCCGGTCGTGAAACTCGAACTTAAGACCTTCGGTCTCGTACGTGAACGCTTAACCTCTAGACCACCGAGTCGGCATCTAGCGGTGTTAACGTCTAACTACAATCTACCCATGATATATCAGAGTGTGCTTATGTTTCTGAATCAGTAGATAGTTAGTTCGTTCTAAATAGATGTGATTTCAATTGCATCAGTTGCGAATTAGCTTAGACGACTTATACTTAAAAACAACTGAGGTAAGCCATGAAAATAAAGTAAAGCTTTGAACAATATGTAGCGAAATTAAATGTTAACTTTTTAATAAATTGATTAGTCAGTTGGATAGTCTTCCAGTCTACCATGTGTCTGAAATATCTCAAAAAAATACCTGTATTGGAGTGGAGTTTAAAAAGCTATAAAACAAACAACTTTAATAAAGTTTTATATCAAACCGTTTAATTTCTGTGTTCTAAGATTGCATGCGATATGTCAAATACAATTTACAAAAAAATGAAAACTCACCGAGCATCTATTGTTATAACAGTCAAATCTAATTGATGTTTTGTTTTAAAAGTTGCATCACGCTGTGGACCATTTAAACTTGGTAACGGTCCTAATGGACTACAGACCGCAAAAAAACCAAGAGGCGGTAAATTGTGTTGATTAGAAGTTGATACAGTATATGAACAAGATGTATTATACTTATTAGATATATTTTGGTTGGTACATGAGTTTGCTTGTTCAGAATTAACAGATAACTGCATACTTCTAGCTTGTCCATGTAGAAATTGCAATCGACCGCTAAGTTCGAGCGTCTAAAAAAATTAACATGCACTCCATATATATGATCGAATACATTTTCTGAGTAGATTTATTATAAAATTACTTTAAATATGTTAACTAATTTATATTTACTTCTAGACCAACTGTCAACAAACCAAATGATATTAACAATCAGTTTTTAATCCATGAGGCTAAGGATTAAAGTAGTATCTGTATTATAATTCTTATATAGTTTGAAAATTCACAATAGCATATATTCCTGAGAATTTTCCGGAACCACCTGGTAAATTTAAAGTGAACCAATGTACATATTAAACAATAACTGGTGACATAGAAGTTACAAGTGAACATTCAACAATTTGTTTACATTTAATGAATAAGTAGATTAGTTGAAGGATTTTGGTGTTAGTTTATTCTTTAATCTAACATTTAATCAAAACTTTTAAAAGTTATCATTTTATAATGTTCTAATCAAAATGTAAATCATTAAACTATTTACAGAAGTCTTACAATATGCTCCATAGATAGATATGTGATTTTTAAATCACTACACTAAACTGATCCAATATTTACCAATATAAGAACACATGTATACATTAGATAAGAAAGCTATCATCTCAATATATATATACATTAGAAAATTAGTTCGGGAAATCTATTATAATAAATTCATCACCATAGTATATAATTTTGAGGCAAGAAAAGTAAAATTTTAATCAATGTATGGGATTAAACATAAATAACTTACAATAAATCCAGATGTATTATCTAAAAGACATCGAAATCGTACCGTGAATTGACGTTTTAAGTAATGAGCAGTTTCTAAATAAAAATAAATTGAAAAGAAATGAACAGAATTTATTAGATATTCAAATTATCTCTTAACATAATTATAATAATAAATAAACTTTGTATTTACTAAATATAAAATGGAAAAAATTAAGCATCTCACTTATTAAAATCCTACAATTGAAGAACATATGGAACTCCAATTAACTATCAGTCAATAATAAAGTCTCAATCTTCAATACCAACACCAAGACAGTTCTACTACACGAAGCTGAAACTTCGAAAACTACGACAATCATAATCAACAATGGTAAAAGTATTTATAAACTATTGTCTACGTAAGATACTCAACATACTTTGACCGGATATCATCAGCAAAAACCTACTGTAGGAGAGAACAAATCAGCTTCCATCTGAAGAAGAAATTAGGAGAAGACGATGGAAGTGGATAGGACACACATTGAGGAAATCGTTAAACTGCATCACGATGCAAACACTGACTTGTACTCCTGAAGGGAAGGGAAGTAAGGAGAAGAGGAAGGTGAAAGAAAACACTGTTTTGGGAATTGGAAGCAGACATGGATAGGATGAATGATAACTGGAAAGAACTGTAAATGATTGTCCAGGACAGTGTAGGTTGGAGAACGGTGAATGGCGGCCTATGCTCCTCGACGAGGGGTAACCGGCGTAAGTAAGTAAGTACTTAATACAGTTGTTAGTCAGTATAAGTACATTTAATTTGAAAATATAATAATTACATATAAATTTAGCAGATAAGAAGGTTGGTTCATTATACAAATTACTTGTCATCTATGTATGGTTTCAACAAACTTCTTAAGAAATAAAAAATATTTTCTTATTCACTGAAAACATCATTTTTCAGTAACAGAAAAAACTTAGATTTACTTCACACCAATAAAAGTTTATAATTGAATGAATAAAATAAATAAAAACCTATACGACTCATTAGTATGCTGTTATCATCTTACTAAAGGCAAAAGAAAGTTAAACGACTTACGCTAAATGATTTTCTTTTCAAATAAAAAGGTTTATAATTAAAGAAGCAAAAAAAGCTTTTAAGAGCAATCAATTCTCTTTACTTTACATTATTATTATTATTGACATTCTTCAATGATGTGTTGATAGAATAACTTAGTGATGATCATTATGAAGAGGAGAGAAAAAGTAAAAATAAAACTATTCACACCATTTCTTTAAAAAAAGAAAAGAAAAAGAACCTGTAAAACATGGAATATTATCTTCTTGTTTATCATTCATTCAGAAGAATAATGAATCAAAAAATATATTCATTCATTCTTAATCAGATGGAGATTTTGTGGAGATTTCAGAATTTTCAAAGTTGAAACCATGAGTCAATTGAAGCTAGACCACCATGGAAAACCTGGAAGCACTGGACAGCCGTTTCGTCCTATTATAGGACTCCTCATCAATGCGCATCCACGATCCCGCCTCAAGAGATTCAAACCCAGGACCTATCAGTCTCGTGCGCGAGTGCTTAACCTCTGTGAATTGTTCACGATATAAATCTACTCATATTAAACATAATAATAAAACAATATTTCACCGATAGTTAAGGATAAGTAAAAGAAAAAATTCATGATAAACATATAAATATTTATTATGATATAATAATAAGCAATTTTTTAATGTATAAATGAACATTGATCATTAAACATGAATGGTGTATTATTACAATGATTTTTAACTTTTCTAAATATTAATAATAATGATAATTATAAGAATTATAATTAAATAAAAAGAGAATAGTAGGAAAATTTTTAAACTTTTGGGACTAAAGGATTGTTTCATAAAAGGTAGCTCTATGAATCTTCAACTTTTTAATTATTTCAAGGGCTAAATGGTGTGTTTTATTGACTATCGGATGTCCTGAATGATACTGTAAAAATTACGTACTTACTTACGCCGGTTACCCCTCGTCGAGGAGCATAGGCCGCCATTCACCGTTCTCCAACCTACACTGTCCTGGACAATCATTTACAGTTCTTTCCAGTTATCATTCATCCTATCCATGTCTGCTTCCAATTCCCAAAACAGTGTTTTCTTTCACCTTCCTCTTCTCCTTACTTCCCTTCCCTTCAGGAGTACAAGTCAGTGTTTGCATCGTGATGCAGTTTAACGATTTCCTCAATGTGTGTCCTATCCACTTCCATCGTCTTCTCCTAATTTCTTCTTCAGATGGAAGCTGATTTGTTCTCTCCTACAGTAGGTTTTTGCTGATGATATCCGGTCAAAGTATGTTGAGTATCTTACGTAGACAATAGTTTATAAATACTTTTACCATTGTTGATTATGATTGTCGTAGTTTTCGAAGTTTCAGCTTCGTGTAGTAGAACTGTCTTGGTGTTGGTATTGAAGATTGTGACTTTGATATTGATTGACAGTTGTTTTTAGTTCTATATGTTCTTGAAATTTAAGGATACCGTCCTTGCTTTACCAATTCTCGCCTTTACGACTGCATCGATGATGCTGCCCAGATAGATGCGTGAAAGTTTCCACATTTTCCAGTGCTTCTCCATCAAATGGGATTTTGATGGTTTTTTCTGTGTTGTACTTGAGAATCTTGCTTTTTTCATATATATGTTTATGCCTATTGATGGAGAGACTCCTGTCATACTGTTGATCTTGACCTGCTTTTTTTGGTGTGTATGGGATAGAAGGGTTATGTCATCTGCCAAGTCCAAATCGTCTAGCTACATTCAACCTGCCCATTGTAGTTCTTACTTCCCGTCAGATTTGGATATCTTAATAATCCAGTCATTCATCATAAGAAAGAAAAACGGGGATTGTAGGTAGCCTTGTCAGACTCTAGTCCTCATTTGGAATGCGTCTGTCATCTGTGCTCCATGCACCACTTTGCACTGTAGTCCGTCGTATAAATTCCGTACGATGTTGACAATCTCCTCAGGTACTCCAGTGTGTCGAAGAAGTTTTCATAATGTTCTCTTATCCATACTGTCAAACGCTTTCTCATAATCAAGAAAGTTGATATATAGGGACGAGTTGCATTCCATTCATTATTCAACGATGATCCGTAGTATCGCGTTTTGATTTGTGCACAACCGATATGTTGTAAAAATGGGTTTCTTAAAAAAAGTCTCGTATTTTAAGTTAAAGAAACTTGTTATCTCTAATTACTTACCAGGAGTCATCAGTTCATGTAATGTAGATGAATGAAACTCAGGTGGAAGCATTGATCTCCACGATAGCTGTCTACGAAATTCTTCTCTATCTTCTGAATGAATCAATTCCAATACACTTTGATGCAAAATATCAGCCTGTAAAGTAAAACAGATTTTTGTATTGTTTTAAATTGTATGATGAAATAGTCACTCTAGTGATCGTGATAATCAATTACCGTATTTATAGTGAAGTAAATTAAAGGATTTTTAATTTAATCATAGAATAGAGCACAATGTCCTGCAAGTAGATTTAAAAGAATTTTCTAACATGGTTGTTAACAAATGTTTATTATTAACCTCAAGAGAGTTGTTATCCAAAATGAAAACTTCTCACACCTTTACACTATATAAATATACGATTCCTATTATTGTACTATATACATTAGACAAAAATAAATTAAAATGACTGTGTTTTCCTTAAGCGATCGATTACAACAAAACTCCATACAACTACTGTAGAGTTCACAAAGTGACTATACTGAATAAATACAAATGAATAATCAGACATTGTTTCTCTTATGTAAATCAGCTGTTCCGGTGCGTGCGTGTGTGTGTGTCATAAGCTCTTGACCTAACTCATTTCATTGTAATATTTATTTCTAGAGTAAATTCTTAACCTAACAATACTATATTTTAGAAGAAAGTTCTTAAAATGAATGTCTTTCCCTTTGTGAAAATCATATAGAAATAAGACAATCTAAAGTGAAATAATCTTCAGGTGTCTATTATATGTATGAAAAAGATTCTGCACCTGACCAGGTGATGGCCTACACATATTTTTACTAATGAATCTAAGTCACAGATACATTTATTCAGGATCAATAAAACTATAATCATGAGCTTATTTGTATAATGTTGCTTTCTGTTAACCCTTATCCTGTATTCAGATTTTAGAATTCTATTCTTTTGTCATAAAAAATAGAAAAGCCGTGAGTTTACTCGAAACGTAATACTACTATTATGTTTATCTATATAGTGATGTCAAGCCTCTAAATACAACACATGATATTCAATGAGTTCAACAATGCCATATTGCGCTAATAAGAAACCAAAAAATTAAATAAGTTTATTATTTAACTGGATTTCCATAATTACTATGATATTTCTCATGGATATTTTATCCTGTTTTTGTGAGTTACACTTATAAATGAAGTGTGTTCTGATTTCCAGAAGAATGGATGACATTAGTTATGATTAAGAATGAATCATGTATTCATGATGAGGAAATCTTGTTGCCGAGCAATCGCATTAGCTTCAAAAAGTATTTTTTCAGTTAGACTAAAATATTCTCAGATGGATATGGATATGTAAGCGCTTGGATTATGTTTTAAGAAGTGTTTTATCATAAAATTCATGATGCGCGTTTCGTAGTGCTGCAAATTAGTCGAATTTATACGTCCATATTCCAACGTCATATTCTTACTGAGTTCAGAATCGGGTACTCATAGATTCGAATATCGAGGAATTATTCACTAAGTTGTAGAGTTCAGATAACCACCAATTGTTAAATGAAGATGTTTATACTGAATTTTGAAGAGCTTGTATTTTCCCAGTGCTAATATGGTTGTATGCCTAACAAAACAATTAGTCTCTTATAGGGTTGAATTCTTATTCTGATCTCAATGCATGGAAATGTTTCGAAATGTAATCAGCTTGTAAGTATTAGGACATCTACTCTGGTAATCCATAATCTGATGAGAAATGAATAGTTCTGTCGTTTATGTCAGTTATTGTATTGTATTTCACATCATATTCCACTTACTGTTTTGTCATAAATTACGCTAACAACTTTTAGAAAATTCATTAAGTCATCAAATCACATTTAAATATGGTGAAAGGTAACCCAAAACATTTTCTGCGTAATAGTGAAACAAGACTAATTTTAAGACAGGATACCTAGTGAAATAAAAATGAACATAACTGTTATTTTAGACAGATCAACGGTTTGTAAGTTTACGACAACCAATGTCAAGTTGTCTAGTCCTTATAGATGACATCTATAAATCAAGTTTGTAATGTTCTTATTAGACTAAGTGATTTAATATCTCGGCACTATTTGTTTCGTTCTAAATAGACGACTGAGATTGGTAAGAACTCATAGATTTGTATTTCTCACTAGATTATATTCATCTATAAGGTTCAGTTGCAATATTAAATGAACTTGTACTTACATAAAGATTCTAACCCACATCAATTGTTGCAGTCACAGATGTTACCATATTATATCATATCCATAATAACTATCTGTGCTTTAGATAATGAAATAGTAAACTTGAATTAAATATATATAAGTTTTTATATGTTATAACGATTATTTTCGAATTGCGCAGAATCAACTTAGTGTTTGCACACTAATGACTTGTTTCAAAATATATTTCCCTATCTATTATTGAGAAGTTATTATATATGAATTCAGGAAATTGGGTAATGAAATGATAGTTCAACAGTGAAATCTGATGAGATTTACATATTGACTACAGTCAAAAATTTCAATCATTGCGTTTCAAACGCGTGATCTAATTCTATTAAACTTATTATGAGAGTTTATAATTCACGTTGTTGTCTCATGTGTGAAACTTTAGGTACAACGCTTTTGGTCAATCTTAATCTATAACAAATCGGTTAACTAGTTTTCCTGAATTTCAGGTAACGACAACTCATGATGAAAGAAAAACTAGTTTCACCTGATACACAAGCACTTTAGTATATAACTCATATTTAATGTAATTTCATTGATAATTTAATCATTTACTTACCTGATGAAAACCTAAATAATGCTCCACAGTTTTTGATACAGAAAATACTTCACCATCACAGGACATAATAAATATAAATCCATTTAAAGCCTAGAAATAAAATCAGAGTAAAGTATGTTTCACTAATTATATATAGTAAATCATCGTTAGTTATGTACAAATTGCTTATGATCATACATTTGTAGAGGTTACTATTTGGTTAGTACATTTAGATAGTATCATTATAAACCTTCCTAACTAATACCTCGAAGGTAAGTTTGAATAGCCACCATATTGTCAGACGAGAGTTGCGTAATGATTTCCTCCATAACAATTGACAAACCCACTGGATGGTTTTACGATTTTGTATCATCTAGTATATATATAGTTTCCAACGTTTAGAAGCTGCCCAACACTTATCGACTT
>NC_031502.1:42795716-42821175 GCF_000237925.1 Schistosoma mansoni
GTTCACTCCGGGACTTGAACCCAGTGCCAGTGCGTTTGAAGCGAAAGGTACTGAGTTCCAGTCCCAGAGTGAACATCAACTCTGAGATACAGGTACATCCGGCTGACGAGTCCCAATCAAGACGAAACGTACGTCTTAGATTCCACTACTGGCCACTATCCATCTTTGCTTAAAATTAGTAAAGTTGTTTTGAACATATCGTTAAATGTATTAGGTTTTTTTCTGCAGACCAGTATCGAACTTTTTAATTTAGATAACTGGAACCATTAAAAAGTATTGTTTAAATATGAAAACAGCTCAGAATAACAATACAGTTAATCTGTTGATAGTAGGTTGAGAGCTGAACTCTGAATTGCAGAAGATTACATGACTAGAAACTATGATAATTCTCTTATTGGATAAGATTAAGTATGTCTTCGGAATTTTTATCATGAATGTAATCTAATAAAAACTTTTTTATCTACATTTATTTATGAAACAAAGTTCAGCATATGAATGATGAAATCCCCTGACTTCGTCCCTGTAACAGAGGTCATTTTTAACAGTTATCTGTACAACTTTACTGAGTAGAGAACTGAATATTATCGATTACCTATAGTGGCTTGTATATTTATTTTAAACGCACTGAAATGAGAACATACTGTAAGGTGACAAGATGAAATTCGTCTGGGAATAATCTTTCTCAGATGGATTATTATAAATCCAGCTTGCCAATGCATAGAAACCGACAACGACATACTTCTGAATAATTTTATTTCATACTGTCTCAATGTACAGAGATATGAATTATTATTGAACATATGAACTAGAATGAAACAGGTTTTAAACCCAAATCTTGAAAGAAATAGAATTTTATATGATTTTCAACAAACTAATTATCAATCAACTCCAACCAACAGTATATTTTAGGAGAAACTTTTAGGTTTAGGTCAAATATCCTTGGTTACTTCTTCATAACATGTTTTCAGTGAAAAAGCTACTAACGTAGTAGTGAACCACTTAGAGAATATTATTCATAACTTAGCTAAAAGTGAATGTCTTCTTACACTAGATCCCTTTCAGAAAGTATTAATTATTTACCTTTACTTCCTCAAGATTACTGATGTAATATGTTTCATTTCACAAGAAAGGGGTGTCGATTGATGAACTCTTTAACCAATAAAAATCAAGATCAAATATTTAGCTTTGTTCCTATGGGAATGTTTTTGTTTAAGATAAAAATAATAACAGCTGTATATTGTTTCCTCTTGCTTGATCAAGTATTGCGTGACATAATTTATTACTAAAAAGGAAATCCGTGTTCGTTTGTATGTATAACATATACTGTATAGTATAGTGAGCTTAAATGAATGTTGTATATGTATGTAGCTATCTATGCGTTTATTATAATTACACTGGTATTAATAATAATGTGATCATTTTGAACATTTCATAATATTTAGATTTATATTTTGTTTACCACTTATTTTAAATTATAAGTTACTGGTTCTTTTGTTTCAATGAATAAAAATACTTCCAATACTCTTGTCAAGATGATAAAAAGTAGCCATTAGTTTATCGAGTCTCATTAACACGCGAATCATATAATGTCATAACTGATTTAAATGTGTTTAAATCGAATCAAATTGTCATTTTCGAAAATTTCTCAAAAATTCATTTGACAATATTTAAGTAAAATTCACACTTAAATCACATCTGATTTTTATTCTACCCTTAATTTTTTTTGTTTTCATCCCTACCATGAAGAACAATGAACCATGTTAGATTACCCCATATAAATGGGGTAATCTAATATGGTTCAGGCCTACCACATAACAAGTTTTAAACTACAATAACCGGATAGATTATTTGGACCCTTGTAAAAAAATCACAGTTTTTTTTTAAAACGATTATAATAATTGCCTTTTAAAATTTGAAAAATTCCCATATATTCGCTTATATATGTTGTTCTAAATTGCCTTTTAATTTGTACTGTTGAAAACCAAAACAAAAAATTAAAATAACCCTCGTTTTCATTTGACCAGAAAATTTTCACACGGTATATAATAATTCTCAGTATTATTTCCAAATTAGTAACCCATCAAAATGTGTAGGGAGTGGTATTTTCATAAAATTTCAAAATTATTCTTATATTATTTATGTGTATGCGTGAAAATAGAGAGTAGAGTTTTTTAACAACGTTTCAATCATGCTGTTTACATTTTAATAAACTACATGGTCGGGGATAAACCTTTTTCTTATAAGAACACTATCATAAATTATAGGTTATATTATTAATTGTATTTAATAGATACATTATTCGGATAGCTATTGAAAAGTTTGCTTATAATAATATAATCTTTTCGTTTTGAATATAGTTTATTCGTAAATGTTTTCAAAGTTAACTTTTTGTATTGGCTGTTTGAGTCTTCACACTGATGTTTGGAACCGTAATTAATCAATCTCTTATTGGTATATGTGTATCCTATGGATAATTCGATGGAGTTTGAAGAGGAAGGTACTGGGTTTGAGCTGCGGAGTGAACATCAACTCTGGGCTGCAAGTACATTCAGCTGACAAGTCCTAAATGGGATGAAACACAAGTCTTTGATTTCACTACAGGCCACTATTCATCTGTGCTTCTAGATAATGATGGTTTGTCAATTGCGAATTCAAGAAAACGTATTTTGATGAATGATGATAAAGTTTAATAGATTGAAACAATGAATACCTAATTGTATTAGGTAATTTAAAGAGACTTTTCTGAAATTTTCTATTCTTAATAAATACACAATCGAAGCTGGTAAACACTTGAAAGACAAGTTAAACCTAAACAAATATTTCATTAAAATTTAGTATTTCTTAATATTGATTGGGAACAAATAGAACATTATCCAAAAACGTTTTAATCTCCTAAATAATGAAATATAATTTGGAAAATTAAAATAGGATCCATTTTCTTATGTTTCCCACCTCAGTCAATTTATGGTGCAGTTCAATCTTCATCAATACTTGGTTAAATCCATAAATTACAGATTCTCACAGGAACTCCGAAAATTTCCTATATTTAAATCTAGTCAATAGTGAAGCTATATGTTTTAATCACGAATTGTGCACACTCTTAGCTAATTTTCAAAGTAAAATTTTCTTTTCCAGCATTTCGTCCTATCACAATAGAAGAATACACATTGTTGAAAATGTTATGTAATACCAAACAGGGTCATGTGTTATTAAGTAACTAAGATATTGACTTTTAGAGTAAAGTAGTATACTCTACATTGCAAACTCAATCATAGTTGTCTATTAAATGCATAAAAATAGCACACATTAAAATTTAAAAAAAAAAACATCAATTTTATCTACATTTATAATAATGCATATCCTTTTTTTATGTTCATTATGATGTAACTATGGTTACTGAATGAATCCATTAGAGGTTTCTATTCTAGAGTATATATCCATATGTCCTTCATTTCAGGAAATACATACGTTGGTTACTAATTCTGAAATTTTTCAATATAAAAATCTATTTTGTTTATTTTATTATGATTATTTATTCAATGAAAACATTATGAGTCTTTGTATGTCATGTTTAAAATGATTAACATTGTTTATTTAAAAAATAATATGAACAGATTTTGGAGTAAAAAAATATTCATTCGTTCAAATGAATTATGATTACTTAATGGACAACAACGTTATTATTCATATTCGAAAAATGTTTTCTGTTGTTAATATGCTACTATCAAAATTAAATGAATAGTTAAAATATTATCATTACCTATATGGTATATTGCCCTGTTTACGTTATATACTAAAGACTAGTTCAATTATCAGTTATTTGAATTACCAGAAATGATTGTAATTCATGTTTGTCATGATGTAACAGTAGGTGTGTGTGTGTATATGTGTATTTATATGATGATACGAGGGTGTCTAGAGTTAAAGGGAATACGAAAACAAATAGACAACTAGGAAAAGGACAAAAAAGGAAACGGAAGTACATATTATAACAAATGCATTGATAACATTATCTGGGTTTTTTGGGGGGGAATTTATACGCCTCGAGGCTAAATATATTTGTACTGTTCAATGGAAACAATCATATTTTGTATATAATTTTACAACAATGAGTATTTGTCTCAGTTTCCTCAAGGCATATTGCTCTTTTAAAGATATATAAGATTGTTTACAGACATATTTCATAAACGGGACTTGCGTTCACAGCACAATGAGTAAAAAAAATCATTAGAAAAATAAAATATATGCCTGATTTTTTTTTCATGTTTAGATACATTACTCGCATTTGTTTTAATATATTTTCTTCTGAACGAAGCTTCTGATAAATATTTGTTGCTTTATAACTCGGTAACTAGTAATGTTATCTGTATTAAATTTTGTAAAAACAAAGAAACTATTGATAGAAAGTTAAGTTCCAATATATAATTTCTTATTTATTCGTATATTTATATTTAATGAAATCAATACGATCAACAAAAAATGTTAAAAGGGATAATCACACAAGAGACTGATCAATTGCAGTCCTAAGCATCAATGGGAAGATTCAAACAAACAATACCAAGTCAGTTTACACAAGAGATATATAGTGTGTAAATTCAAACAGTGTTACGTATTACCTAGTAACAAACATACTTTTTTAAATTAAGAAAAAACTAGTTTCACGTATATGATATCAGAACTACTGGATTATGGGTCATTTTTGAATAGATAAAAAGAACTTTTGTACATTAATAACAATATGTGGATAAAACTTACATTTAACAAATATCATGGCTTAAATTTTAAAGTATAATATTATGATATTGAGTGAGATTATGTAAATATGACCTTTAAATTGCAATAACTTACTAACCAGATTACTCAAAAAATCGGCGTCATTCTAGAAGAAATATGCTTATAACTAAGAATCCTTTACAAAAATTAATGGTCAATAGTTCTCTGTTGATGAAAGTTATTCAAGGATACTTTTTAGTCAAATAACAGGATATGATCAAACCGAAGGTGATTGTTAAAAATCAACAATATGTCTCAGTAAATTTTTTGCGTCGTTGTTAACTTGTTTTGGTAATTTTCAAGTGTTATAATGATCTAAAGTTTAAGCTCTCATCGTGAGATTTTAAAGTCCTGGATTCGACTTACGCTTGGGTAATAAATTATAAATGTTGAAGTTTTCCATACTAAAGTGAGAAAGCTATTTCTTGATTCCTGATTTGTAAATGTTGTCTAGTTAATGTCTCCCTTTAATGTAAACTAAAATATAATCGAATTATCCGTAAGCTTACACCACAATTACTATTTTACTGGCAATGGTATACAATTAAGTCAATAAAAACAAACTTGATAATAAATGACTGATGTTTAAATATCAATACTCCATGCAAAAAGAATGAAATATAGTCATTATCATCCATTACTTTAGCATATACTGGCTATTTTGGCAAATACGTAGACATATGAAGGTACTAAATGAATTCAAGGAAGAAATGATACTTAATAAGTCATTATTTATACTACTTTACTTTCGATAACAGATTTATTAAGTGTATACCTCTTGCTTATATATTTAAACAAGAATATAGTAAACATATTTACCTATATATTTGTTATGTTTATTTTTCAATATGGAACAGTACACCTACATCTTGGCAGTATACCTGATATAAATACTTGACATTTAAGTAAATGAACAGTGAGAGTAATATTATTACTAACAATAATGATACTATTAATAAATAAACATTTTCCTATCAAAGTATAAAAATAAGCCGATATATATATGAGTCATTTGATACTCGTCTTCAATTTTACTAAAACATTATTTTAGTTAGTTTTTTCCCCAGAAAAATCATCAATTTCATATCATGTTTTTTTTTGGTGTACGTTAAACTGTAGAGAAAAAAATGACTCAATTATGTTAACATTATTTCCTAGACTTCAAAAATTCCATTGACTTTTCCTTGTCAAAGTAAATTAATGGACTTTTTTTCTTATTCTTAGAATATCTTTACAGAAATAGAAATTTTTCCTTAACTATATATTTAACACATTGGTATCGGGGTAAACTGTCATGGAACATCTGCTCACTCTGCCCCTCCCCCCCCCAAAAAAAATAAATTGATTAATTGTATGTTTTAATAAAATTCGGAAATTTAACTGAAAACTAGATATTGTGAACATAGTTAATTTTAAAAATATGAAATTCATAAGGATTGGAATTCCTAAATAATTCATACATGGCGGTAATAAGTTATGGTGGCGTGAAATGATATATATGTGATATATTCATCAATATCATTTCTCATTATATTAAAATACCTTTTAATTCAAAAATTATTCTCTTCAAACATGTATTTGGAAATGATATCAAAATGTTTATCAAAGTCATTGACGACATTAGGTATCGAAATAAAAATAAACTCATCACCAGTGTATATATATATATAATTTTTCTAAACTCAACTATTTTAGTGCAAGATGTTCCAAATATTTCACTATTTCCTTATTCGAGTATACATCAATGTAATTTTATGTTAGTTCAGTGGTCTATTGGTTGAGCGCTCGCTCGCGAGGCTGATAGGTCCTGCGTTCGAATCTCGTGAGGTTGGATTGTGGATGCGCACTGCTGAGGAGCCCACAATAGGACGAAACGGCCATCCAGTGTTTCCAGGTTTTCCATGGTGGTCTAGCTTCACTTGACTTATGATTTTAACTATATAAAATATTCAGTAACTTTTTATTCTCATTTCATTTAATTTTACGGATAGTCATAGCTGTCAATTAATTATCAATAAAATGAACGCACATCTATCGATGAGAATTTTCAGATTGCAAATATAAACTTTATAAATCGCTTAATAAGTACTAATTTATCAGAGTAGGGATTTATGGAGATTGTAGTAAATTTAATGGTTGAATCCATGAGTCGATCTAAGCTAGACTACCATCGAAAGCTTGAAAGCACTGAACGACCATTTCATCTTCGTATGGAATTCCCAAGCAGCGCGCATTCATGATCCTGATCGTGAGAGTTGAACCTAGGACCTTCGGTTTCGCGCACGAACACCTAACCTCTAAACTACTGAGCCGGCATCCAAGGTTGTTAATGTCTAACTTCAATCGATTCATGATCTTGAGTAAACCTTCGTCCACTGTCTGGGATGGTAACTGTCTCATACCCGACATGGATGGAACTCCACTAGGCACAGCTTTTTATTAGAACTCCAGGAAATTCATCTTAAATCTAGTCACTAGTGAGAACATAATAATACTAAATTATTCGAAAAATATAGGCACTATTTATCAAAAAGTGAAATGTTGTTATCCAGTATAAATTAAATCATAAGTTGTTCTTTCTCATAGATATGTTTAGGGATTAACATCTACAACGAATTGACTTATCTTTCGAAAAAAACTATTAGAAACAAATTAAACCGAACAGTATAACTAATATATTTAATAATTGCTGGTTAGGTAATTATTTCAAATTTGTTTTTGTCTTGTCACTATTCACATTGATCTATTATGATGCAATATATACAAGAAGAAATAAATCTATGTATCCATATTTTTCACGCTTATATTCACTTGATTTGTTTAGCACAGACTCGATTCAAAGGAAATATATTAAACTAATCTTTATATATATGAACTAAGCTTTAAAGAATTATCTGTTTATATATTTTTTAGTTTCTGAATAAGAAATTTCTCTCATAATAATCAAGGGGTATATTGTAATAAAGTATATAAACTATATTCAAATTATATACAGATTAGTTGTTTCTGTTAAATCACTGATTTATCCACTCAACCATAAATAAATAAGTATACAATTTTTAAAAAAAAGTTGGTTGAAGATTACGTATATTCAATGTGACACATAACAACAGGTTAAACTATTGATTAGAAAGAAGTGAGGAATGAGGATGATGAGCAATTTTTTTAAAAACCTAGATCTATTTCAAAAGATTTATTTTTATCATTATATTATTATGTAATAAAAAAAGAGAAAAAAACGTAGTTTATATTTTATCAATACTTTATCCTTAACATATTTAATTTTTAGATCCATGATAACCGGTAAATTGGACAGAATTTTTGTGCAAAATGTAATAAATTTCACTTCATTTGGTTATATCATCAATTTATACTTTATACCCTTTAGAGTTGAAGCCGGATCAAGTTGCCACATTGTATCAGCAAAGCCAGAAAGCAGAATAGCATAAGTAGTCACAGTATTAGTGGTAATAGGTAAGAGTAGACATAAATGATATTATTTGAGAAAATATGAATTCATGAAATAAAAAAGTATAAGATTTAATGGAATAACCAATCAAGATCGAGGTCTACAGGACAAGCTGAGAAACATATATGAAGAAATTCGAACACTTCACTTCTACCCGAAGTTTGTGCTGATGATGTCATTCAGTAGAATGATGAAAGCTGCACGACCAAAATCATCCAACTCAGAGAACAAAACTCTATCAAGATCATCCACCTGAGCGACAAATCTTCTCCACCATCTCATAACATAGAATATAAGTCTAATACCAGTTCACCAAATTCATTGGCAATAATAATTTGAAATTAAGCAACATTATTATACATGAATAAAATACATAAAACTGAATGACGTATTATCATTGTCCAATATAATATATAATTTGATTTATACAGTCAGAATCTTCGAGAATTCATTAAAACTCGTAGAAATCACTTCAGTTATTGTGTTTGAAAAACAAAAGAAAAGAGAATATATAAGGGATACTTACCATGAAAGTAACACTTAATACGAAGATATGAGACAGCTAATCGTAGAATAGACAATTTATCCAATTTCACAATAACATTTTGTTCAAATGGTAATAAACTTGCTAAATGTTCCAATTCTGAATTTAAACGTTCACGATGCCTTTTACTTGGATTAGATTTTACATTATGATCTGGTTGAATTACAGCTGAACATGTTGGTTTATTACTAGATGTATCAAAAAAAAAGAAGAGAATAATCAGTTAAACTGAAATAGAATGAATGAGTGCAAATAAATGAGATATATTCATTTTCAGTGTAATGTAAATAACTTGAAGGCGTTTATTTGATCATATTCGATAGTATAACTTCCAATATACAAACATCTCAACGTTATAATCAAAAACTGTCATATGCTTATAAAAAAGAAAATTTATTATTATTTTAGATTTCTACACAATTGAATGGTGTAATAGTTAAGTCACTCAGTTTCAACTAAACTGTACTGTACAGTACGAAAAGCCATGGGGATAAATTTACTAATAGGAAATATTTATTATTCAAAGCTTTAAAAAAACCTAAACACCAGAGACAAGATCATCACTTTCATACTTGTTTAATTAACTAATTGGAATTATTTAAAGTTGGAACACTGACTCCCTAATTCGTCAGTGGTAGTTCTCAACGATCTTAATTAGAACTGAAACTAAATGAGATGTAAATCTTATTTAAAAGTTTCATTGTTAATGTTAAAACATTCGAAATCAAAAGTAATTATACTAAGAATGTCGATAATGATAAGAAATAACACATTTGTTATAGATGAATAATACAGAAAAATTCAGTGTATTACACACTACTCTAAAGCTGAAAATCAACCAGGATCTATCATATCGAATCCAACAAATGACTCAAATTTCATTTTGTATAATGTTTTGATCCATACATTGTACATTTTCATTTATTCCCATTGATATTACCTCGATATTACATTGTATTCAAACAATTATGAATAAAATGTATATTTGAATATTAGTTAATCTGCTAGTGGTATCTAAGAGACCATACCAGAATTTACTGGGTTCTAGTAATTTAATATTCATTGTTATTCTATTTTTTAAAATGTATATTCATTCAAGTGAAGTTTTAAACAAAATAGTATAATAATATCTGATTGAGTTATATGAGTCAATATCCAACTCTAATATTTATGTATTGACAATAATCTTTATCAGTACACTGAATAACCGAGTTCACCATGATATTATTCATACTACTGATGAATACAATCTTCTTAATATTATCGATAGTATCTTGAAATTAGATTTCATATTTGTATGACATCCATCTGTCGCGTGCTTTATCCTATTTTCCATTTCCAGTGTATACTGTTTTACAGAAAACAACTCAACTGTGTTAGCATTGGTGAACTTGTATTGTAGTTTTGTTTAGGGCGGAACAGATTTCTTATTCATTCATAATATATAGTAATCATTCGAGTCTATGAGAAACTGAATTTTGAAAGAAGGATTTTGGTAGAAGTGTATTTTCACTACCCCTGTCAATCCATAGACAAATATGGAAGTGAGTGAATGCTTGATTGTGTGTAGTTGGTTTATTTGAAAGAAAGTCAATGATAAAACGAATACAGGCATACATGGAATATATTAATAAACTGGATGAATGTATTTAGATAGACAGGTATGAGAGAGAAGATGAGTTCACTTGCTATTCTTTCAGTAGATATGATCTATAGGAGAGAAGTAACCATCTGTTTACTAATTTACTTTCTATTATATATTCTGCATTCTGTTTCACTTTCACTGTATTCGCCATATTAAATGAAATATTGAATAGAAGTTACGGTAATTAAGTAGAAGTTATCATAGAGCTTCCTTTTTAATGGCTTCAGTTGTATAACATATCTAATAAATGAATGATATACATTTCCTGACACTTAAATCATACTACGATTTACTTAAAAATAATACTGATATAGTAAAATTTAGTGATTCTCTATTAAATATCTTCAGGATGATCATTTGCTTCCTGATAGGCAATGGTTGACCTAGTAGTAAATATCTGAAGTCTTAAACAATATTGATAATAATACTGTAGTATTTTACGTGAAAACAAACTATTAATCACTCAAAATTATGAAAATGAACTTTCTTAAAATTTTAACTGACAAACTTTTACTAAAAAGTCAATAAAGTTAACAATGAGGATAAACGTTAAATAATAATTTTATTCTAATCCTTCGGCCCAAAAGTAATTTACATACATTTTGTATTGTTTGTTTGAATCTTCCCATTGAATTTTAGGACTGAAGTTGATCAATCTCTTATTGGCATATGTACATCCTGTACGGAGTGCATCGATATTGCCTTAAGTCGCAAGCATTATAAATAAAAATGCATTGTGGCTAGCAATGGAATCCAGGACGCGCGTTTTGGTCCGTTTGGGAATCAAGGCATTACCGATCCAACCTGCACATATGCCAACAACTGACTGATTAATCGCAGTCCTACACAACAATAGGAAGATTCAAACGAACCATACAAAATGAATTTAAACTTCACTCCATTGCACAAGCAAGTGGCTATCAGGACTCAGTAGCTATATGGATAACGTGATGGCGTTTAAAGCGAACGGTAATGAGTTCGAGTCCCAGAATAAACATTAACTATGGTATTCATACACATTCAGCTGACGAGTCCAAAATAGAACGAAATGCATATCCTGGATTCCACTGCTAGCCACCATCCATCTTTGCCTGGTAATTTACATATTTATGAATTCCATCATATTCAAATTGTATGAATTGTTAAGAGGTTTTAAGACTGAAACAATAAACTTGTCCAAATGATGTACCGATCAGATAAAAATGATTATTAGTAATGCCTTATTTAATAGTAACATAGAAAATCCCTAAATTTATTTAGTATACATTGTTAAAAGTCAATGTATGATCAGTAAGTTAACTACGATTTTTCCTATTCATGCTATTAAAAACAAATAATAACTAGCTTTAAAATTATCATTAATTAGTATGAAAGTCTGACACTATTATTTATTTGCTCAAATTATGTTCATTAAACATTTCAGATTTTTTCTTAAAATAAAATATGTATAGTCCATGACACATAGAAAATTTTTTATTAATATCGCATTAGGTAAATAATTGATGATGGTCTACGAGTTAAGCATTCACTCACGAAACCGAAGTTCCTGGTTTGAAGTCATGAATGTGGGATGAACATTGTTGAGGAGTCGCATACTAGGACGAAACGGATGTCCAATGCCTTCAGGTTTACAACAGTTGTCTAGCATTGATCTATTCATGATCTCAATAGAAAGAAACCTCGTACAGTGAAAACACAATGAGTTGTTCTAATACATTTGTTTTGACAAGAGGGCTTATCATCCCAAAATTTATGACGTGACCACATTCAAATTTTTTTAAGAAATTTGGTTAGTTTTCAAGTGTGATAATTGACGTTTGGTATAGAAGTACTTGAGCATAACTAGCAATTATGTTCCTATGTTTAAAAGATAAATTTATGAGTACATAAATGATCAGAAGCTCTTTGTAGAATTTCTCTGTATATCAATAAATACTGTGAAAGTAAGAATCTTCCACAATAATTAGGTCACTAAGTCTTTTAAAACAAACATATTAAATACACCAGGTGTTTTTTTATCTACCATGTCCAATAATTCATTCCTTCCTTTCATCCATAGTTTACGTTAACTGGTACTGAGTTATCTATATGTTGGATGCTACATTGGTTTAAAAGTAAAGTCTCCCTACGTTTTGATCACATCTTGAATTGACAGGATATTATTTCAATATCATCTATTGATATGCACCAGAAAGAATTTCACTGACAAATTATAACTTTGTATCTTTAAACGAATTTGAGTAGCTTAAGTTTAATACAGTTCAATAATTATGATTGTGAATATATATATATATATATATATATATATATATATATATTGGTAGTTTATTTTCAAAAGATGAGAATAACATCTGTAGAGAAGATGAAACCATTTTTAATATGCTTATTTCATATCAAATAACTTTCGACCTCACTTATGTTCTATAAATGTCTAGGTAACTTTTTTATCATCTTATTGTTGTAACAGATAATTGTTTATCATAAAAAACAAATGGAACTCTTGTAGATCTGATAAGATGCTAAATATGAATAATTATACCATAGAGGATGTTGATGTTGGATTTTTACAAAGTCAATCACTAAAATAAAATGCATACTAGATGTAACCCCCTAGAGGTTATTGACAAAAAAAGTATTATTCTATCTACTAACCTTTTAGGATTTTTTCTGCGTCGTTTCGTCGCATACATAGTTTTAATAACCCAGTCATCAACCATTTCTGAAGATCTGTCAAATTTATATGTATATTTGTTAATAATGTATAGTATATAAAATTCCTTGTAAAATGTCTTAGTTTCCAAACCAAGTTTTTTTCTTTGGAACTGATTGATGTTTTTGTGGGAATATTTGTCAAAATTATTTTCCTAATATTATGTTCCGATAGTCCACTTGATTTAATTGAAAGCAGAAATAGTAATAATACTGATAGCAGTAATACTATTAATAGTGATAACAACAACGATATTCTCAAGCTGTATTGATTTTCATCAATGTTTCTTGCCTAAAAAATGAATATAGTTATTAAACTAACGAAGGAATCAGTTTTCAACTTTCATTGGTTAAAATAACTGAGTCCCGTTTCTGGTGTACGGAAGAAAACAAATATCTGGATTCCGATTGGTTAAAAATTAAATGGATGAATAAATATAGGATAGATGGTAAGAGAATTTACAAGAGGGTGTGTAAGGAAAGAAAATAGCTTATTTTAATTTTACTGATCTACCTACCATTCCTTTCTAGGTTCTTCACCTTACAACAGTGTGTCCCATATTAATTCTCCTAAATGTTATGGGTATTGACTTGGTTTATTAATAATTCAAAATTGTACAAAACATGTTATCTGTTTTTCAATTCTCTTTAGAAATCTTTATGTTTAATGTCTACAATATTTTCATTATCATAATTAAAACGGTGATTGAAATAATCAAAATGTTGTTCATGGGAACAACTGAAATACTATAAAGGTTATTTCTTCGATCGTTAATGTTATCACAAACCAAAGCAAAATGATGATATTGTTCATGAATATGAACAAATCTGATGTTGAATGTAGAAATTAGCCAATTATTAGCCTGTATAGTAGAACTGAATATATTGAGAGATTTATGATAATGTAATCTAATACACTTCAGATTTAAGTTGTATTAAGTTTTATTGCAAATGGGCTTATTTTACTTCTTACGTAATCAATTTGGTCGAATACATGATAACAGAAGAATCAGTGGGTTAGATTAATATTTTTAAAAAGCACTAGTCAAATGAATAGATTTTAAAAACTGAAACCAATGTCTTAAATGTTACTATCATTCAATACTTAAAGTATCCAATTCAGATTTCTCTTAGATCGTACTTGAATGGAAACGTGCCAACAAAATGCATTTCTCATTGATTTATGAATCTCAGACAGATATTTGATTTTTCATTTACCATGCACTAAGCGGTCCATTAAATGATGAGTCTATCGCCTAAAACTGGAAATAAGCATTATTAAACATCACATCAATGAAATAGACTGTTTGAATATAATATATATCATAGCCTTATTTACCTGACAAGTTATCTTTGCTATTTTAAAGGTCAAGTAAAGATGAAAATATGAATCAAGATAAAGTTTACTGAATGTGAAATATAAATATCTGTCAAGGAAACATTTGAAGCCCTTGTTCTGTATTTCATAATTTTACTTCATTGTATTTAGGCAAGTGCTAACTTTCGAAGGTTCTTAAACTCAAGCTTATTGAATAATTTCAGGGAACAGTATAACAAGCCAATACTAGTTAGAGTTGTCACAGTATTCGCAGATAAATATATGTAAAGCATAATTCTCAAATCCAAAGTTGGCGAGAGTATAAAATGTATGTATAATATTTTGCGACGTACAATATTTGTAAGCAGAACTGACAATTTTACTTCACACCGAATAAGGCTATTAGCAATAATAAAATAATAATATTTTCTGATATTCCAGTTCGTAAAAACTTGACTTTCTGAAGTTTCGCAACTGAATGTAAGTCACGTCTCCAGATATTTAGAACCATCAAGTCCAGCCTTGGTATTATTACTAATTATTATTTTTATTACTGAGGACGAAGACAGCATTTAAACAGATTTTATTGAATTCTCATTTTCTAGTCAAGGTTTTAACACAACATACATACTCGAATTATGATTATTAATTTTAACTTGATGATGTTATGTGGTGTGTGCTATCGATGTTGACAGATTCAAGCAGTATGTATCATCAATCGAACGTGAAGTACCTGACAGCAGAAGGGTATAGAGATCAAAGAAAAGGGAACGAGAACGGGGAATGACTGATATTGAAATTAAGGAACAATCAAGTTTGATACTACTGATTGACATTTTACAAATGAAGTATTTAATGTGTGGTTCTCAGATTTTACAAAGATATTCTGTAATTCTGTACTCAAATAAATTTGGTTGTCCCCTCCTGTTTTTGTTCACGACAACTAGATCTTAGACTTTTCAACTTCTATATTTCTTTATATGTATAGGAAAGGATGAACTTGAATGAAAATCTCTACCAAAACAATATTATTTTCTGTCGTAAAGCAGTTAGATTAAACGGTGAATGTATGTTGTGGATTTCTGTATCCAAACTAACAGTAGAGTGAAATGGTACTATGTTTATGATTATCAATATCAGAATAACAATGCGTTCCCTTCGGTCATCTGGATATAACACTATGAGTAGAAACTTATACAATCGAACCAAGCCCTGGTGATTTAATATAATGAAGAGAGCAAGTTTAAAAAGTATTTACAAACTGTCTTTTGTATTTCTATTAAGCGAGGTCACACAAAAAGCTGTGCCTTCAGATTTGTTATTACTGAAACAGATTTTTATACACAGCTTGTTAAATTAAAATGAATAGCGAAGCAACAATAGTTTATCTTGTCAAAATGCTGTATGGTTCTCAGATTTTACTAAGAGCTTCTGTATTTTGTGTTCAGGTACATTCGATTATTCCCACTTGTGTTCGTGTTCACTACAGTTTTAAATAACAAATAGTCTGTTGTAGGATAACTAGATTTCTCAAAAGAAAAATGTCATCATATTATGTAATAAAAATCTTATATACAAAACCTATTCACAATCAAAAGAAACTAAATACCCAAATAACTTTTAGAATACATTAAGTGTGTAAATAAATAATTATAGTTTAAGGACGGTAACTAACAGAAATCATAAATCTTAGAAAAGATAATTGTATATTTCCACTTAGACATTTACACATCACTTGAAGAAAACAAAAGAAGTCGTTACCCATTGTTTCATGGAACGTGATGATTGAATAACCAACTATTCAATAGACTAAAAAATGATTTTCATATGAAATAATTAAAAGTAACTATTTTTTGAAAATAATTGAACATATTACAACAGAGATATTACTTTATTTGTTCATTGGAATCAATAAATTTAATTCATTCAACTAAATTACATCCCAAATGAAATAACGCTGAGTGTTCATGCTGTTTCCCGTAAAGGTTACGTATATGAATAGTAATGATTGAAGAATATAGATGAAGTTATCTGAATAGAATAGTCTTTGGTTACTATTGTTAATGGACTAATATTATTTTTAATAAATATTAGTTATATTCATAAACCAATCAACTTGAAAATTATCTTCATTTCATTGTTCTTTCTTCTAAAATTTCAATAGTGCTGGAACGTTTTTGGTTAAAATGAACTTGTCTATCTTAAAGTTGATTATGTGTCATAAAAAGAGCATGTTGTACAATCATCAAGAGTTTGGGAAAGTTTTTCTTTGGAATAACTTCAGATATTGTTGACAAGATCAATCATAGAATCGTCTAAATAAATTTTGAATTTCATGTATTTATTTAAAAGTTTATTTCACGTTATCAAAATTGGATTCAGTCCTAAATATTATATATATTGGATTAAAGATAGCCTCAAATTCTAACCATTGAGTATCTTTAGTCATATTTGTATAAAAAGGAATATGTAAACAGTGTGTTCGATAGTAGCTAGTTAAAGAATTTAGAACGTACATTTCATCCTATTCGGGACTCAAAAGCTGGATGTAATTGGATTCCCATTTGATGTTTACACTGGAACTTGAACAATGTACTTATCTTTTCAGACGCATTATTTATTGTTAGCCACCGTTGAAAGATATAATAAACGTGTATTTATTGGTTACGTCTAGGTAATCACTCAAGAATATTATTTAGCAACAGAAATTAATCCATGAACTGGATAATAATTGTGCGAATGTTGTTTCGGATGTCAGATGATTGGTAGTACAGAATTGATTATTAAGAAAACTACGTACACCTGTTCACTTAATTTATTATTATTTAAATGTAATCGCATTTTATTTCATTGAATGCCACAGCCAAGGTAACATGGTGAAGCCTAGTAGGCCCTTCTGGAGAAGAGTGCTACATCGAAGCACGGCAGAACTACCGGGGCTCAATAGCTGTTTTTACATTGCTTACGCAGAATCATTACATCATTCTTCTATTTTTTGGGCAGACTCATTCTTTCTTTCTTTTTGAACCAACAATAATTATGAAATGATTCTTTGTAGTGATCGCGATCGTTTGTGGGTATAGGTAGAGAGGATGGTTAGATCGATCTCCAGCACCCGGGTTACAGCTCACGTTAGGTCATGGAAACAATCACATGATGCACCATTTATTAATTTATAATTGATGAGGTCCTACTAACAAACAAGTGGACAAAATTTCTTGTGTTTAGATTCTTGAGATATGATTACATGAATCCTACAGATAAAAGTATATAGCCCTACAATGTAATTATTATCAGATATGTTATTAACTTGTGAAATTATTACGTGAGAGACTACAATAAAAGACTTTTTATATATTTGAAATCATGAGTCAATTGAAGCTAGACCACCATGGAAAACCTGGAAGCACTGGACGGCCGTTTCGTCCTATCATGGGACTCCTCAGCAGTGCGCATCCACGATCCTGCCTCACGAGATTCGAACCCAGGACCTATCAGTCTCGCGCGCGAGCGCTTATAATAGCGTTTATAATATACACAAAGCATTTATTTCATTCATCCTTACAATTATATCCTAAATTTGAATGAACTAACTGTTATCTTGTTGTAATGAATTCATTTATTATACAGTCTAGTATCAATGCGTTCTTTGTCGATTAAAACTTCAACATTTCTAGAGGATATACCGTAACAATTATATTTTCATTTATCAACAATTAATGTTTGGGCTTGAAATTCAATGAACATCTATTCAAAAAAGTGATTTGTATGGAATATAAAACGCTTCATGTGTTACTAGATGGTACATGTTCTGTTGTCACTTTCCAATCAGTTTTGTGGTCAACTTTTGATATAAAAGTGTTAACTAAAAAAACATGTGTGCTTGTGTGTGATAAATGAACCTTAGCTTACTTTGTTGCTGACTAGACATTATCGATTATTTGGGATTAAAAAAATAACTTTGTTCCGAGCTAAATAAATAGATATAAGCATTCTTTAAAAATCGTAGTAAATCAGGTAGTTGCTACGTAGCTCTATTAACATAAACTATCAGAATTGTACTCTGATTTTCGATAGGTTTGATCAACTGAAAATTTCTGTCATTTCTCAATGTTATTTGAAATGACTATAGCTAAACAGAAAAAAAGCCGTCAACATGTATTGATTAGTTGAATTCGAAATAACCTCAGTCACAAGTTGACACAAAAAGAAAAATCATTACTACCCAATAAGTCTTGGATAACTGATTTCCGATTAAGCTTTTCTAAGTATAATAGTAGTGTAGGGAAAATGATGCTTTCTATTTTTTAACGATTCTTCGATGCATATGGAAAACGTAATTGATTTTATTTAAAGGTAGACAAATTAACTAGTCATACTCATATAAATTGAATTATTGTATACAATATAAATATGAAATGCTTTGTTTTATATGGACAAAAATGTTTGTCCAACTGAAAATGATTCCGATTACCTACTTAACGCTTCTCTTTTAATTCAAATCTAAATATGAGATTAATAACAAAAACAGTTTATAAATGTTATCAATATTTCCAATTTCCTATATGGGGTGAGTTGTTCATTCAAAGGGTAATCTAAGCTACTACTACTATTTCTACATTTTTTGTATCCATTCTCTTATGGATTTCGACTCTAGAACTGGTGACCAACTATAACCGGCATACATCAATTATCTTCAAATTCAAGGAGTTTAAGATATTTACTTTATTGTCTGAAAAACATTATTCATAGAAAAATACTTTCATGACATTATTCATTTGTTATAATAATCTTAGAATATGGATTATTCACATTACAATAGATGACAACAAATTCAACAAATAGATTCACCAGCAAAAATTCCAAAAAAGAACTAGTGAAAATGACGTTATTAACCTGAAAATCTCCCCAAATTTATATGGGAATATAATAATTAATTGAAATTCAATTTAATCGATTCCTGTTCCAGTGTTTGCTTGTCCTCAATGTGATCTCAATTTTCTTAATATTTAGATAGAAATATGTCCACACACACACACGAAGATTTGCAAGCACACATACACCATTGAATATATTCCATGAAAATAATATAACTCTGCCTTTTTTGAAACAACAAAATAACTTGCTTAGTTGAATACAAAATATAAATAAGCAACTCGAACACAGTGAATTCTTCTCAAGTAAATGCTTAGTAGAAAGATGAATACTTGTCACGCAATCATTTCATTTCTCCTAGTGAATAAAACGAGACTGAAATAAATGATGAGATGTGAATGAATAGTGTAGAGGTGGATAAAGATGAGATGAGGAGTAGAGAATTTTCGAAATATACAACTTACTGTTTTTCCTACTTACTCAAACTCACTCTATTCTGTCTTCAGTCATATCACCCCCCATACTCTGAATTCGAATAAAGTAACAGTCATAGCCTAATTCCTATATGTGTAGACAGACAACCATGTTAATACCGATGTCCGTAATTATAGAGAGTATAAATGCTTCCTGAATTCTATCAATGATATATTAAGAGACTTGAAGGTTTGGAAATAAACTATCTCCTTCACCTTTATTTATATAATAATTACACAGAAGTTGAGATGTATAGACAAGCGAAAAAGACCGCATTGTGAAATTCGAGTCACGTATGTCATCATTTAATTTATTAATCTTTTCTTTTCCTTAATGATAAAAATATAGAAAGGAAGATTTTCTTGGGAAAGAGCACGTGCAGTCAGAGTCAGTAAAACTTAACCAAATTTTCTCTTAAATTTACTTGTTTATATATAAAGACTTCATTTAAATGTCATCACGAAACATATCTTGCATAGTTTTCTGAGTTAATATATATTGAGTTGTTTTTGTTTAAATGACGCCAAAATACCACTTTTTTCGGTCGAAATAATACTTTATTCGAGTCCAGTCTGATTACACCAAAAATAATTAAATACCAAAACAAATCACCATATATATATATATATATATATATATATATATATATATATATATGTCATTATTGTTCAGACCTGTGAAACTGTAAACCAAGAAAACTTGTTTTTGAATACTATTATTGCGAAATGTTAAATCAGGAGACCATTTTGACAAACTTATACTATTATTTACTCCGTATGCCCCTAGTCGTAGTTAACGATAGGTGACTGTAAAACAAATATTAGAAGTCAAACATCTGTACTACATGAGTATCAACAGTTCTTGTTAAATTTTTCCTTCCCTATTTGAACGAACATTGTTCACAGTTATACTTAACACAGGATTTATTTATTTAAACATATACATTTTGGTACACAGGGTCACCGAATCCATATGCGCCACACAAGTCAATTGATTTGTGTGTGGGCTATGATACTGCCCGGATGCCCAAACCGAAGCAGATGGTTTTCTTGAGGTGCTAAACCCGGAGCCTTTGACCTTAAGGTCTGATCCGTAAGGCAGTGGAGCAACGTCAGGAGATGCAGTCCCATGGTAGCCGGTGACCAACAATTGGTTCATATGCCATTTTTTCCTTCTGGATCCTGGAGCCCATGTGCACCCTTAGTTTGGGATCCGGGTTTGCCAACTTCCTAGGTGGATCCTCCGCATCCACCAACCCGGTTAAAGCGCCGGACATTCATTTTTCGTTCCCTCAATTTCATAGCCAACACCCTCACCACGAGAAGGCAGTGAGTAGGACTTCTGTGTCAGTGGCTGTATATGCGTGGCCATGCGAGAGCATTTCGAGACGGAGAGCGGATTCCACCATCCTCGGCCATACCAGGGCATTTGGGGACCAAAAATAAGAAAAAACCAGTCACCCCTTCTCTACATCACTTAGGACCGCCCGACCCATGATCAACTACTGTTCCTACGGAACCCTTCTCCACCTCGGCTTTCAAGGTTCTCACTTGAATATTTGCTATCACAGACTTTAATGTCGTGTGATTGAAATGTTTTCAAAAATCTTTTGAGAACCCATATGATTCTATGTGAGTGTGATTATCTTATAATCAAGTGAACTGTGTGAATAATTGATGTAAGAGATGCTGTTTTTCTAGGTGAAAATGAGAAATGTGAACGATTATTATACGATCCACTCACTTTATGTCATAATTATCCTGCACATAAAATAACTGGATTATTATAACATTATTTCATATACTGCTGATAAATAGTTGTATGTAAATGGAATTAATATCAATAAATAATAAAAATTAGGGCATTTACTCCTTGTTTTTTAAATGATTAGATTAAAATCCCTCAATAATTAAATATTCAAGAACATTAGAAACTGTAACTATGATTATACTTGGACTAAGAAACAAATAACCAATTGAACTCTTAGAAAAAATACCACAGAATACTAGTAGCCATAATTGTACAATAGATTTGATACTGTTTTTAACCAAACTTAATTTAATAATATTTTATTTCAGCTGTTCAACAGAGTGGAGATTTAATTTGTCAAGAATAAGGTAATCTATATTATTTATGAATTAAGCATTTCTGGTAAGATTTCCAAATAGCTAGAATTAATGAAGTCAAATAAGTCAGGCATAATTAGAAGCATACTGTCAAATAAATACTAATCTTTCAGATTTGTTTATTCGATTAAAAAGTTTCTAAATAAATATTGTGATTGATCTGAAACAAACAAAGCGTGGGAGAGAGAGACAGTATCTAAACCTTTGCAAATTACTGAGTTATTATAGCTAGTATGATTATTTTATGTTCCATTTTCTCTCTATATGTAATCTTTTGGCAAAACTTTAATCTGACAGTCATTAAAGTAGTTTGTTCATTTAAAATTTTAGACACACGCGAACTTAATATCCATATATACATACTTACCAATATATCATTTCATGTATACATAAATGAATTGTCAGTTTGTCCTCTACTGTCACATTAAACTAAACCGTCTAATTTAATAAATAAGACCTAACTATCTAGATCTAAATGTTATTTGATCTGGCTAATCATCTTCATTTTTATGCCAAATTATTGGAATTGAAAAGACGAAAAAAACAGAAGGGATCAGACTTCATTGATTGACAGTAACAATGTATTTCTTACGCTTAATTGACCTTTAGATACTAATCTGTAATGATTTTTTCGAGTGACGGAATTCTGTCTGCATGATTGTATATATATGCGTATGTTTTTATATAAGCATGTTAAGTATTGTAGCACCTGTACACCTCGTTAACCGAAACTCATCACGTAATCGTGAACTTTATAAATTTCATTCAATGAATAATTTTTGATTCCTAATAAAGGACTACTAAATGGTAAATTTTTGTTTCAGTTAACAGATATGATATTCATTATTCAATAGTTATTCAACATAAATTGGTTCGTGACTTCAATCATAACCACATACTGACAGTCATACATATAAGTTGAATAAATGACTTAGTATTAAGTACTAAGTAAATTTTGACTTAGTATTAGTTCATAATTCAGTGTATCGAAATAGAATTTGTTTTTCCCACTGAAACCAAAAAATAAATGAAATTTCGAAGACAGGATCAATCTTAAAAGTTAATCGTAAACATAGGCTGTAATTGTATTCACAGAACCTTTTTCGTTTATTCACCGTAGCTTTTTCAGTTTCTACTTGAAACTTGAAAATTACCACTGTTTATGTTGGCACAATGATGATCTGTCAACCACATTCAATGACTGTTAGTTCAACCTAGAAAGATGCAAAATATCATAACGTCAACAAACTGTCTGTTAAGTATTTATCACTTAATTATATCAGTTCTTCACCAGTCTATTCTTCTGTTACTTTAACGGTTCAGATCT
Source organism: Schistosoma mansoni (assembly GCF_000237925.1). Taxonomy (NCBI): domain Eukaryota; kingdom Metazoa; phylum Platyhelminthes; class Trematoda; order Strigeidida; family Schistosomatidae; genus Schistosoma; species Schistosoma mansoni. The sequence continues at coordinate 42,818,977 of NC_031502.1, forward strand.
TTTTGACTGTCGATTTTTCGAAATAGAAATTGACTTTAATAATAATAATAACAATAATAATAATAGAGGTCTTAAAGCTTTGTTGTTAAACTAGCTAGCTTAGAAGAAATTAATTTATTGAGACATATACTAGGAGTATAAAATTCCCCTATCCTTTCATACCATAGACTATGTTTATAACAATCAAAGCAGTGAAAATAAGACTTCTAACTGGTCGTTTAAAAGAGCAAAAATTATTGAAAAGTTTTTAGTATAATTAAGCTTTTATAAGTCAATCTATTAATAAGTATGAATTGTTATGAGAAATTTACAGTCAAAAGAAAAAGAACCATTTAGAAGAGAATTGATAATCTTCACACCTTAGAAGTGAAAATAATTTTTAAGATCAGTGTTTCATGTAAATAATTGTTTCCTTGATATCTAGTTAGGATGAATAGTCTTCATCTTCAATTATAACCCTATAAGTCAGTCGACTTTGATCAGTGACTCATTAACTTAATAAATAATTTTCTAGCACTTTAAATGATGTCTTTTAGGTTCGATTTTTAATAGGAAAACTAATAGTCATTAGATGCAGGTTGATCCAACTAACTAGTTCTAGGTAAGATGAAACATACATCTTGGATTCCATTATTAACGACTCTAAAATTGAGTATGAATTATGGGGAAATTCTCTTAAACCTGTTGTGATTTCATACACTTTGTTACTTGATGCAAACTCATTAAGCTATATCTAAATGCCTACAGAGCACTACTAAGCACACTGATACTTTTGAAAGATTTTAGAATGCATCGTGTTTTAACAAGTTACATTTTTCGTCAACTATCTTGAGATATAATGCCTTAAATAACTATATAATAAGGAGGAACTTACAGAAGCTATTAAATTCATTTTTAACTTATAAGTTCCTTCTTCTCTCAAATTCGGCTAGTTAAAAACGAGGAAAACACTAGTGAAAAAACTCTATTATTTCTAATCTACCTTTGTAGAGTAACCTTTGTAGAGTAATTGCTTCAGATATAATGAGTTCTGTCTTGATATAATATCACAATAAAATTCTTTTCAAAGACTATTTACACGATAACCACCACATATTAGAACAGATTTAGCTACTAATGTAAAGAACCATTCTTTTGTGAAGTACTGTAGTACATTCGTCTAAGTCGCTCTGATGTAAACGTTTCCAATAATTTTTATTCATTTTTAACACCTAGTCAGCTGATAACGTCTACACATAATATCCATATGTAACCTAAATTAAAGGTTTATTTATTTAGGATCAGTAAAGTTTCATTTTTAAAAAAACATTGTAAATTTTCATTTGAATGTGATGTCAGCATCAAGTATTGATTGATATAGATATTACATAAAGATTGATTCACGTGACAAGATAACCAGGGTATTGTGAAGTTAGAAAAACAAAAGTAACTAGCGTATGGTGATTAATATTCTATTTGCAAATAGTCCATAAATTGAAGTCAAGCCTATAAGAAAGGTGAATAGTATTTTTTTCCTATACTCCACACAGTGTCAGATAAAAAAGCTGAAATAATCGTGACATCAAATAAATCTGTTTGGAGAGTGGGCATTTTGACAAGATAAACTATTGTTGCTTCGCTATTCATTTTAATTTAACAAGCTGTGTATAAAAATCTGTTTCAGTAATAACAAATCTGAAGGCACAGCTTTTTGTGTGACCTCGCTTAATAGAAATACAAAAGACAGTTTGTAAATACTTTTTAAACTTGCTCTCTTCATTATATTAAATCACCAGGGCTTGGTTCGATTGTATAAGTTTCTACTCATAGTGTTATATCCAGATGACCGAAGGGAACGCATTGTTATTCTGATATTGATAGTCATAAACATAGTACCATTTCACTCTACTGTTAGTTTGGATACAGAAATCCACAACATACATTCACCGTTTATTCTAACTGCTTTACGACAGAAAATAATATTTCTTTTGGTGGAGATTTTCATTCAAGTTCATCCTTTCCTATACATATAAAGAAATATAGAAGTTGAAAAGTCTAAGATCTAGTTGTCGTGATCAAAAACAGGAGGGGACAACCAAATTTATTTGAGTACAGAATTACAGAATATCTTTGTAAAATCTGAGAACTACACATTAAATACTTCATTTGTAAAATGTTAATCATTTGTCTCAAAAATAGATTGTTCCTTAATTTCTAGAA
>NC_031502.1:42821375-42959063 GCF_000237925.1 Schistosoma mansoni
GAACTCAAAGTTTACGCGGGGAAAGGTGGCACAGGCATATATTGTCTGGAAAATGCTTGGAGCTGTTTGCCAGGCGAAACGTTGGATTTACTTCAAATTCATTCACTGAGATTTTACAAATATATTCTTCCTACTTAATGTCTCACATCAACTCGGCACCCAAATACTGTGAAACTATTCGTTCTAATTTAGACGAAATTTCCTATAAATTATACTTACTTACTTATGCCTGTTACTCCCAATGGAGCATAGGCTGCCGACCAGCTTTCTCCAACCCACTCTGTCCTGGACCTTCCTTTCTAGTTCTATCTATTTTTTTTGTTCATGTCTGTCTCCATTTCTCGACGTAATGTGTTCTTTGGTCTTCCTCTTCTCCTTTGACCTTCAGGATTCCATGTGAGGGCTTACCTTGTGACGCAGTTGGGTGATTTCCTCAATGTGTGTCCTATCTACTTCCAGCGTTTCTTCCTGATTTCTTCCTCCGCTGGGATCTGGTTTGTTGTCTCCCACAGTAACTTGTTGCTGATAGTGTCAAGCCAACGTATCCGAAGTATGTTGCGTAGACAATTGTTAATAAACACCTATATCTTCTGGATGGTGGCATTCGTAGTTCTCCACGTCTCCGTCCCATACAGTAGAACTGTCTTGACATTTGTACTGAAAATTCTAATCTTGGTGTTGATTGACAATTGTTTTGAGTTCCAGATATTTTTAATTGTAAATATGCTGCTCTTGCTTTGCCGATCCGCGTCTTCACATCTGTATCAGATCCACCGTGTTCATCGATGATACTGCCCAGATATGTAAAGATTTTCACGTCCTCCAGAGCTTCTCCATCAAGTGTTATTCGATTGGTACATGTTGTGTTGTATCGGAGAATCTTGCTTTTCCCTTTGTGTATATTGAGACCTACTGCTGATAAGGCTGCTGCTACACCGGTCGTGTGTGATAGAAGAGCCAGATCATCTGCGAAGTCTAAATCGTCCAGCTGCATCCTAGCTGTCCACTGCATCCCATGCTTCCCTCCAGATGTTGACGTCTTCGTGACAAACTCGATCGCTAGGAGGAAGAGAAAGAGTGAGGGTAAACAACCTTGCCTGACATCTTATATATTATATCTGAAGTAATTTTATTCTATTTGAAAACTGAATAATTTATACTACGTTTCCGTTATTCATGAATTAACTTGTTACATAAATCAAGCACTTGTAAAATCAGAAATAAGTCAAATATATTTCCTGATATTTCACAATAATGTTAAATGAATATTGTTTCTGGTAGAAAAGCTTGATGCGGATTTTTACAATTTAACTTCGCAATAAATATCAACATAACATGGCGGAAATAAAAGTTTATTTCTTCACCAAATAAATTCAATCTATATTCCATTTCATTAGATATTATAGTTTGAACGCTTTGTTTCTAATGAATATTTATTTAATTTTTTTAAAAATGACTTACATTTTGTTGATATTTCATAGAATTCTATTAGTTGAAAGAAAAAAGAAAGAGATTAAGCAAATCATTCACTTGTAACTTCTCATTGCTGTATAGGACTGGAATTGATCAATCTCTTGCTGGTAAATGTGTATCCTACCCTTGATATTGTGTTGAGTTACAAGCATTAAAAGCAAAGATTGATAGTAGTTAACAGTGGAATCTAGGACGCGAATTTCGTCCTAGGCGTGACTCATCAGCTGGATGTACTGCCACCCTAAAGTTGATGTTCACTCTGGGACTCAAACTCAGTACCGATCGCTTTAAACTCCATCGCTTTATCCACTTAGCTATTGAGTCCTGATAGCCACCTGCTTGTGCAATGGAGTGAATTTTAAATTCAATTGGCATTGTTTGCTGATATCTTCCCATTGTTGTGTAGGAATGCAATTGACCAGTCTCTTGTTGACTCAGTAGTTAAGTGGATAGTGGGATGGGGGTTGAAGCGATCAGTACTGGGTTACAGTCCCGGCGTGAACATCAACTCTGGAATGCAGGTATGTCCAGCTGATGAGTCACGACTAGGACGAAACATGCGTCCTAGATTCCACTGCTAGCCACCATCCATATTTACTTATTAGCAAATCATTGTTGACAAGTAAATAACAAAGCAAGTTAGAGTGTATTTATGTTTACTGGATTTTCTAGAACAATGTTCGATGTTTCACGTTTTTAAATTATTCAGATCAATAAAAGAAACATCAGCAAAATTCTCACAGTAAACAACAAATCTTCGTCACTTTTTACAAATCAACTAAAAATGAACTAGAACAATAGTATTATTATAAAATCTTACTTGACGTGACTGGTCATAATAATATCTATATCTGTTATTGTGTACATTGCTTCTGATCACTTGAGTTGCAAATATATCTGAATTTCAACGATTGAACCATCTTACAGTTTTCTTTATGATTCAAGAAAACTGCAAGGTGGTTATGAGTTCGATGTGCAAAATATTTTCATAGTACCCTTTAAAACAAAGAATAAAAGTTCTGTAACTGGTAAATATAACAAGGAGATTTCATTTTACATTCAAAATGTACTATAGCCTATCGTGTCACTGAGTCTTTGGCCTTCGTCCCGTTTACCGAGTAAGGTGAACGCGTAATAGCATCAAGCATATCACTGGCAAACAAAAAAAACTGACCATTTCTAAGTAGTTAATCACTTGTAAATATTTCAGTCACACAGTAGGTCAGTCGAGACCTCAATAGCTCAGTACTAACGTTTCAAACTATGAAGCTGGATGACGTTCATTTGAATCGTACAAAGAACACCAGATTCCCTAAGATTACAGATATGCCTTGCTAATGAGTGCTAAGTAGCACAAAAATTAGGCTCAGGATCTTCTGTCGATCATCCCTAATTATCTAACACCTCTGCCATGTATCCGCTACTTACTATAAAACTCATACATTCTAAATTTACATTAAAAGATGAACCACACAATAGCCTAACTTCTTTATATCGATGTGAATTGAATGTAATAACTACTTCAAATGAGTCAATTGAAGTTTGAGCACCATGGAAAACCTGGAAGCACTGAATGACCCAGGAGTCCCATTGTGGGACTCCTCAGCAGTGCACATCCACGATCCCGCCTCGGGAGATTCAAACCCAGGACTTATCAGTCTCTCACGCGAACACTTAACCATTAGACCACTGAGTCGGTATCCAACGGTGTCAATGTCTAACTTCAACCAATCCACGAAGTTGAACAACCGTTCACCATTGTCTTCATTGAGCTGATATCTCACAACAGACCTAGTTGAACTCCACTGGTCTCTGCTTTTCACTATAACTCCAGGAAATTTCTCTTGAAGTCAGTCAAGCGGGATCGTGGATGTGCACTGCTGAGGAGTCTCACAATAGGAAGAAACAGCCGTCCAGTGCTTCCACGTTTTTCATGGTGGTCTAGCTTCAATCGACTCATGATTTCAACTAAAATATTACTGAAATCCCCACAAAAGCCCCTTCTGATACTTCAAGTGATTTCATTTAACTCATTTCTGTTTTATATATATTCATATTTACATCATACTTAAATTTCCCTTAAATGTTTATTTTACACATTAAAATTTCAACAAGCTTGAACTATGAATAATTATCTATTCATACAAATCTATCAGTAACACACTTACATAATTCCAAACGATTATCATAATTACTAATTCTAATGTGTACTGTTAATGAGAGTGAAATGTTTCATATATATGAAATTTCCGGTCAAATGAAAACAAGTAATATTTCTTTTCAGTAATTCTCATTCTGATTATTGTTATTCTATCAAAATTAGTAGCTCATCAAGATATTAGAGATAATTAAGAGGTTGTATCATTATGAAACAAGTATGTGATTATAAAGTATAAAGAGTATGATTATAATTGTTCGGTCAAGCTGTTTATTTTTCAATAAGTTACTTAGTTGGGGGTAAAATAAATATTTTTTTTAAAAAAAAACAGTAATAAATTATGAACCAGTTTTTTTTTCTTTGTTCACCGTGTTTGTTAAAGGATTTAAACAAAAAATCTGTATGGTGATAATCGATTTCTGTCTGTATGAAAACAGTAAAATATACTTTTACATGTTTCTTTATATTCAACTTGATATTTTCAGATGTAAAGCGGGAGTGAGCGTCAAGATTTGTTGTCATCTGTATTTCTTTACATCTGAGTTATTCGTTTACTTTCATGTTAATAATGTATCATGAAAATTTAATTCCCAATATAGGGAATAAATAGGAAAGAGATTTGCCTCATTTACTCATCACAGGGATGAGATTTACGTTCTTAATTGTTTGGAAGTGTGGTAAAAGAAATAATTTATATGTTGTGGTTAATTATTAGGGGTATGTCTCTGGTGTGTGTTATATTTCTATGGATAATATTTTTGGATTCATATAGGTGCTTGTTATTGATACTTACTCACTTACTTACTTACGCCTGTTACCCCTCGTGGAGGAGCATAGGCCGCGCACCAGCATTCTCCATTCAACTCCGTCCTGGGCAATCCTTTCCAGTTCTTTCTAGTTGTTATTCATCCTTTTCATATCTGCTTCTATTTCCCGACGTAATGTGTTTTTTGGCCTTCCTCTTTTCTGCTTCCCTTCCGGATTCTAAGTTAGGGATTGCCTCGTGATGCAGTTGGGTGATTTCCTCAATGTATGTCCGATCCACTTCCAACGTCTTTTTGTTATTGATATGGTTTCCATTAATGCAGTATATAACTAGCAAGAAGACATTACACAAACTTATCATTTAAAATATTTTTACTATAATGTACGAGAACATTTACTACGGTGTGTTAATATATCTTTATTGAAATGTCTTAGTGCATTTAGTTGATTGGTTTGGCATTCAGTCAAATGCTGTATGTCACATTTTAGGAAACTGCTTAGTACAGTCGATTATAAAACTTTTTTAGTATTGAAATTGAATCAATGGTAAACTCTTCAAATAGTGTTTTGTGGTAAGGATCTGTAACTGGAAGATGGATTCTATTTTCGCCCAAAATTTGAATTAAACTGGTGACATATAAACAAGAAGTATTTAGGGATATACTAAAAACTTCAGGTGTTTAATTCTTTTGTTCGGACTTACATATAAAATGAATGGTTGAACTCAAATAACCCTCCTGAGATTGTTATATCTTCGATAAGAGATCATCGAATGAATATGACCTTCGCGGTAAATTTGTGTCTACCTCACACTAATATTAGTTTATTAAAATTATTCTCCTTACTGTGATTCGCTGGTGGTATTAAACTCTTTATAAATTTAGCTGGAACTAAATTCAGAGTACAGATTCCCAATATTGTCTGATGTACTGGGTTTTATTATCTCCGATAATTAGGTTATACTCTGAAATACAAATAATCATATCCGGCCGTATATCAATATTTAACGCTTAGTTGTTACAGAATCATATGTAAAACATATGATGACTTATACGAGTCAACATACATAATGAATAGTTAAAGTCCTTTTATTTAGTAACAGGCAGTTTTGAAGTTTAAATAAGTGCATCTAACATTGCGAAGAGGCTTATGGAAATCTATCGTTGATATAATATCTATATTCTTTGTTACAAGTTCGGTATCAGGCACTATCACTTTTATTTAGAACTTCCTTCCAACACTTATGAGTTTAAGAAAGTTTAATATTCATTCGATCATCAACATTTCTTGATTAAATAATTATTTTCCTAATGTGTGCGTAAGCATCAAGAAAAATACAAAAGACCATGTAGGTTAATTAATAGCATCCAGTATGCTAGAAATAAGTAATATCACTTTTTGTAATGTAAAATTTGTCTAGGGTTTATATATCATTTAAATGTTTCACCTTTCTTATATCAATGAATTGACATAATTGTATAGGTTTATTAATTTACAACCGTTCAATGATAGTTTTATTCTCGTCTTATCTATAATTTCGGGCATTAAAAGTTATTTTAAGTCTTATCCTGCTAATGGCCAGCGTGTAGATTGGATGATACGTGGTTTACCAATAACACTATCATAGTGAATTGATAGTTATTGGATAAACACTAAACAATCACAGGTATTACAAGCATCGTTCATGTCTACTTATTAAATAAAGGTGTGTGTCCAGTATACTAATAGAGGTACATCTTTTTAAGTATATCTTTTTATTGAATATGTTACTCTTCAGTCAGAATACTTCATCTACTAATTTATAGTGAAATCATGATTGTAAACAACATAACTGTCTATTCAGAAAAAAGAATATCATACTGATTACTAATGTTATTTTAAGGAAAAAAGAATCATGAGGATAAAAGTAACTAGTTTAATAGAAATTTAAATGATTATAACGTTAGTCATCAGCTTACTGACTTCATATCCCTATATACCATTTGTAAATAGCTATCGTATTTGAAAGAAAGAAAGATGATGTATGTATACTCAAATAATTTGAATAACATGTATCTCATCTTGAATGAGCAAAATGTCAATTTGGAAATAAATTAATGATTTTGTCACATAAACTAAAATACATTAGTTAAATGATCACTTTCAAGTCTCAAACTATATTGATCTTCATTGTTTATTTCTTAAATAGTTAATTTCTCTTAAGATGTAAACAGAATAATAGTTCTTTTTATACAACTATACATGTGTATGTGCTTCCAGGTTTTCCACGGTGGTCTAGCTTCAATTGACTCATGATTATAACTATGAATTTCTTTCATTTATAACTATATTTTATGCAAACACCCTCTATTCAATATAAAAAGACAATAATAATAGTCTGTCAACTTTTTCTCTTCATTATGAATGAGAATACAAAATGTAACTCAATTATTCATATTTTTCACCCAATTTCTAATCCCTTTCTATTCTCTTCAATTAATTTATGTCAATTTGTTATTATTTTCAAATTAAATAAAAAATAACACCAACTGATATTTTTATATATTCTGAAAATATTTTCACATAACAGAAAGCTGAATATTATTATTACTTGCTTACTTATGCCTGTTACTCCCAATGGGGCATAGGCTGCCGACCAGCTTTCTCCAACCCACTCTGTCCTAGGCCTTCTTTTCTAGTTCTACCCAGTTCTTGTTCATTCTTCTCATGTCTGTCTCTATTTCTCGGCGTAATGTGTTCCTTGGTCTTCCACTTCTTCTTTGACCTTCAGGATTCCATGTAAGGGCTTGTCTTGTGACGCAGTTGGGTGATTTCCTCAAAGTGTGCCCAATCCACTTCCAGCGTTTCTTCCTGATTTCTTCCTCCGCTGGAATCTGGTTTGTTGTCTCCCACAGTAACTTGTTGCTGATAGTGTCTAGCCATCTGATCCGAAGTATCTTGCGTAGACAGCTGTTAATAAACACTTGTATCTTCTGGATGGTGGCATTCGTAGTTCTCTACGTCTCCGCTCCATACAGTAGAACTGTCTTGACATTTGTATTGAAAATTCTGAAAATTCATCAATGATGCTGCCCAGATATGTAAAGGTTTCCACATCTTCCAAAGCTTCTCCGTCAAGTGTAATTTGATTGGTGCATATTGTATTGTATCAGAGAGTCTTGCTTTTCTCTTTGTTTATATTGAGACTTACTGCTGCTGAGGCTGCTGCTACACTGGTCGTTTTCTCCTGCATTTGTTGTTGCGAATATTATTATGGCGTTTGAAAATTATGATCCATCAATGTTCCTATGTATAGAGTCAAAATTTTCAATGGATTTCAATTGTCTGTTCCTTTTTAAGTGAATGTTTTTAAATGTTAACATTCACGAGAATACATCATTTCCTTTGATGACTAGTAGTTTTGAGCCAATTCTTTATAAATATTATGGAGGATTTGTGGAGGTCGTAGGATTTTCACAGTCTAAACTACGAACTGTTCTTAGCTGGACAATCATGGAAAACCTAGAAGTAATGGATGACCGTTTCATCCTAATATGATATTTTTCAGTAGTGGCCATCCATGATTCTCGGATGCGGAAAACTGATAATTAATTGTGTTTAAAAATTCCTAACATTAAAAAGTACATATATGGATGTGTTGTTCTATTTTCAATGATTGATTCACAGATTCAAGAATTGTATATTCAAATTATATATATATAACTATTTGGATAATTCTTATTAATGTTTCTTTCGACATCTATAACTTTAGTGTTAATGGGACTGTCATAATATTATATAATATTTTATATTTATTTGTGTTAGGATTCATCACTAATTATTGCTGTGAGCTCTTAAAAAATAAACAAATTACTTCTGGTAGTTTTTGGGTAGTTATCTTTAATGTATTCTACAAATCAACACAATTATATTCACTCAGATTAAGGTTGATTAAACTGCTGAATCTTAACAAGTATGCAGAATTATTTATTAACTAATAATCATATAAATGATCTTTATATTCACTAATAATACTAGTCCTGAAAGTAAATCTTTGATTTTATTCTTATTTAAATAAAATGTAGCCAAAATCAGAGTTTAAGAAGAAATAATTAGGGAGTCAATGTTGAAAATTTTTGATTGTACTTCACATAAATGAATTTCATCATTCTGAATTTATACTGATAATTAATGTGAATAGTTTTTTTCAATAACCGATACCACAATTTTATTATACTTTATGGCAGTGAAACATGGTCGGTAAGAGTAGAGGATGTTCGTAGGCTACTAGTTTTCGATCATAGGTGTCTTCGAAGTATTGCTCGTATATCCTGGGACCACCGAGTAAGTAATGCAATTGTTAGGAAACGGGTACTAGGTAAGGATGGTGAATCGATTGATGAAGTAGTGAAACTTCATCAGTTGAGATGGCTGGGACACGTGTTACGTATGCCCAACCACCGACTGCCCCGACGTGCAATGTTTTATGGTGTAGGAGTTGGAAGAAAGCTAGGGGCGGCCAGACCGAAACGTGGCACAAATCCATGAAGTCACTGACAATCGGACTGAGCCATGTTGGTAGGTGTAGACTACCTGATTGGGACTCGCGAGATGATAGCAATCGATGGTAAGAGACCGTGGATTACATGGCTCAAAATCGTTTGCAGTGGCGAAGGTGCATTCACTCTTTGCGTTCTACCAGATTCTAATCTTCTGAATTCTTCATGTCCTTATCCGTTTTCTCTTTCCAAATTTATTTCACTGTATTACACTCCTTGAATAACATCTTCAAACCCTAATCTTTCACATAATGCTTATACTCTTACTACTTCTACCACTATGGGATTTGAATCGACAACTGCATCTCTGTGCTAATGTGGTATGGCAACTCGAACTGATGTACGTATGTACGAAGTTCTACGTTGTGACTGACACATTTTTATTAAAATTAAGAAAATATTTCTTGTTGTCACAATAACTTTCTTCCCATGGTTTACCTTCTTCCTCCTCTTCTTCTTCTTCTTTTTCTTTTTAAATCAGCCCATAATACTTAATTTGAAATATAGATATAAAACTATTTTCTTAAAATAGGAATTAATTTTCACGCTTATATTCACTTGACTTATTTAACATAGATTCTATTCAAGGAAAATATGAAATTAATCTTTATATATTTATTGCTAAGATTGAAGGAATTATCTATCTAAATGAAAAAACAAAAATTAAAAAAAACAAATGATGATAGTAATACCTTTTCATTGAATCATCTTTGCTTTTTTAAACAAATCAATGGGACAGTATAGTTTATTTAGTTTCCAATACATCAGTGATCTACTCATTCAAGTATAAATAAATAAGTCTTATAATATTTAAGAAAGGTTAATAAAAGATTAAATAGATTCAATGTGACACATCGCAACAGGTTAAATATACATATATATGGACAATAATAAAGAAGAATGAATGAGTTATTAAATAGATTCATGTTTTATAAAAGATTTATTTTACGCTTTGAATTCATATTTCATTATTATTGTTATTAAAGTAATGAAATGATGCAATGAATATCTTATGTGTATTTGAAGTAGAATATATGTAAACTGGAGGGGGGGATTATATTTTTTAAGTTAATGATGTTAAGTAGAATGAGCATAGATTTTATGGGGAAAAAATCAGCAGTTTTATAATCTCATATGTATATATCGAAGAATTTGTAACTGAATACAAAAACAAATTACAAAGTTCTAGTCTGACTGGCAGAAGTCAACTATGTCAGGAGTGAGTTCAATGACATAATAATGTCATCACTATTGGAATCCTATAGGAAGTGTCAGTCTCCTCAAGGTTGCAGGGACATCTTGATGACGAGTGGCAATCGCCTGGGATCCATAGACTTTTACTCTCTTAACTCAAAAAATTAGGTGATGGAGTAATTTTTTAACCTACGAAGATTTGCTTGATAAAATGATACCATCTTAACCATAAGTAATAATACTTTAAAATCAAAATGAAATTTAACACCCAACAAGTTGTTTCTAAAAAAGTTATTGTGAACAGAACCTTTAAGATTCGACAAATTAAGAAGCATGATAATCTGGAATACCCAAATTTTAAAAGGATCATTTTTTTGTACAAATAATTCAACGATATATAAAGAAATTTTGACCAATATATCAAGTTAGTATTTGTCATAAAAGTCAATCTAATAAATCGACTTCATGATCATTTATCATCTATTACTGAAATTCAAATGCTTGAAAAAGTTACAGCATCTAGGAGTGTTATTAACTTGTAGAAACAGTATTTTGACCGAGATAAATCTTAAATCTATTGGAATATTTCACTAGCTAACAGCTGTAATAGTCATTGTGATTCTACTTTTTAAAATGTATATTCATTCAAGTGAAGTTTTAAACAAAATAGTATAATAATATCTGATTGAGTTATATGAGTCAATATCCAACTCTAATATTTATGTATTGACAATAATCTTTATCAGTACACTGAATAACCGAGTTCACCATGATATTATTCATACTACTGATGAATACAATCTTCTTAATATTATCGATAGTATCTTGAAATTAGATTTCATATTTGTATGACATCCATCTGTCGCGTGCTTTATCCTATTTTCCATTTCCAGTGTATACTGTTTTACAGAAAACAACTCAACTGTGTTAGCATTGGTGAACTTGTATTGTAGTTTTGTTTAGGGCGGAACAGATTTCTTATTCATTCATAATATATAGTAATCATTCGAGTCTATGAGAAACTGAATTTTGAAAGAAGGATTTTGGTAGAAGTGTATTTTCACTACCCCTGTCAATCCATAGACAAATATGGAAGTGAGTGAATGCTTGATTGTGTGTAGTTGGTTTATTTGAAAGAAAGTCAATGATAAAACGAATACAGGCATACATGGAATATATTAATAAACTGGATGAATGTATTTAGATAGACAGGTATGAGAGAGAAGATGAGTTCACTTGCTATTCTTTCAGTAGATATGATCTATAGGAGAGAAGTAACCATCTGTTTACTAATTTACTTTCTATTATATATTCTGCATTCTGTTTCACTTTCACTGTATTCGCCATATTCCATTATTACGTTGACGTGAGAAGCGTTGGACAGTAGTTGTGTAGCAGCGTCTGTGCAGTGGAATCCGTGCTCGTTTGATGGACTGTTAAGCAGTTAATTATTTTTCTATTCTTAATTTAAGAATTAACCGTTGCAGCTGTATTTGTTAAGTAGTAAAATTCTTTTTCAGGTACCAAGTTGCCGATTTACTTGCAATTATATGAATAATTATCATAGAATAATAATGATTATAATGACAATAATAACAATACCAATATGATTTCTATACTATACAACAGTAATAAAGTGGATTGGTTGTTCCAGAGAAATTCTGATATCTGCGATTCAGTTTTATGCTTGCGGATATTTAACTATTTTTATCACTCACTCACTCACATGGATTACTAATTACACCTGTTACCCCTCTTGGAGCGGCAATAGGCTGTCCGTCAGCATTCCTCGCCGAACTCTCTCCTATCCAACCCTTTCCAGTTCTATCCAGTATCTATTCATTAGTTCGATGTCTATTTTCGATTTTTGTCTCTGTGTGTTCTTCGGTCTTCTTTTCCTTGCTTACCTTGCATGGTGATGCAGTTTAATGATTTCCCAAATGTATGTCCTATCCATCTCCAACGTCTTTTCCTAATTTCCGCTTCAGATGGAACCTGATTTGTTCTCTCCCACAGTAGGCTGTTGCTGATAGTATCCGGTCAACTGACACGGAATATCTTGTGTTGTTTATAAGTACTTGTACTTTTTTGATGATAGTTGTGGTAATTTTAAAAGTTTCAGCTCGGTACAATAGAACTGTCTTGACGTTCGTGGATTAAAAGGTTATTAATAATCGAAGAGTTCTGCAATGTTGTTTTACCCTCAAGTCATAGTTTTCTATTGGACAGTTTAATCAGACTGTAATATAGTACCCACAAGCGATTTAATTTATAGATTATACCTTACAATTCTGATGAAACCTGCAACTTAGGGAGCAAACCATAATACAGATAAAGGAAATACTTGTTTACCATGATTCTAATTGATTAAATTCAGATGTATACCACGGAATTTCGACACACTTTTTGACATACTTAAAATGAAGTTATGTTTATAAACATTTCGGTGATTGAAATCAAATAGTTCTAGCTTGAAACTTGTCCAGTGCCCAGCCCTTATTGAAATATTCGTTTGTAATGGTGTAAGTAGACTGTTTTTGACTGACGCACTTATAATGGGATCTGAGGTTCACTCGTTCGACATCGTATTAATGCGTTAGTTCAAACCAGTCTGGACTTCACACAAAAATGAATAGAACGCTCAGTAGTTATTAAACTGGATTTGCTTATTTGTTGATATAGGTTATCTCTTTTAGTAGATTGCTGAATGAATCACTCAACTACTACTTGTTAAATTTAGCAAACTTTATTGTGATTCGGATGTGGATAAAATTTAATACGTGATTGGATAACAAGTTCGAAATAAGGGTAATTTTTTTTTAAATTGAGAAGGATGTAAGGATAACCGATGAATGTTTAGTATATTCCTGTATTGCCTGTTGTTCCAATCACTTATTTTAGTCCTCAGGCACACCGAATTTTGTATTTGATTGCTTTGGTATCAGATGAATCCAGAATTCATTGAAATTTGAAGATATTTGTAAAGAAGTTTCGTGTAATAGCTTCTTTGTAAATCATTCACTTTTTCAAACTATTTTTTTATTATAAACTAGTTATTCAACTGTCAGTCCATGATGAAAATAGAACATACCATCTATTGAGGTCAAGAATCAAATAGTCATCTCTGATGACAGTGGATGATGGTGGAGAAATACTACGTATCAGAGAACACTAGAATCGTGAACCATGGAAATCCAATTCCGTGGTCTAAATGTGCATAAATCTGAAGGTCTCCAGCAGTTGGTGTGTAATGCTAAGAAGTGCCAAACGACAATAAAAATGGTGTCATGTATTTTTATTCTTTGTTTAAAACGGTCACTGTTATTATCGATCCTTAATGATAAAATGAATTGAGAGTATATATATGTATCATGTAGACACATTTACATTGGTAATGACTAAATTAGTAACGTGGTCAGCCCCATGTCCGTTAGCACAGAAAAGCGGTACATTAAATAATAGCATTGATCCGGTACTTAGTTCATCCGTATTATTAATATCACCACAATCACTTTTCTAAATCCATTCATTTTCTTATTAGCTTTAAAATTATCTTTACCTTTTCACTGTTTTGACTTCAACCTATTCATATTTTTGAATTACTTGGACACTGAGAATTTGTTACCTCATTTTTTATGAAACAATCCCTCTGTAATTATGGGTTATTAGTTTCTGATGCTGAAAAAGGATCTTCAGATTGTGCAGTGACTAGCATACATTACAATTATTTGGTGATTAGGTAAGTTTAATTCAATGTTTTCTGTACAGTATAATTTGAACACGATTAATTAGGAAGCTACATACTGCATAATCAGATGAAATATTATTCTGAATTTCAGGAATATTAAAACTGGGTGAGTAAAAGTGTGATAATGGAGTGTCTGAAATTACACTTTGGCTTCATTGTCAATTTTACAAAATAGCATACATTTAATTTAGTAGATGAAATGACTTCTTCACTCCAATTCTTTTTGTTTTCATGAAAACCCGAAAAGTAAACAAACGTCTCAGATCACACATATTTTCTTACTGAAGAGTAACAGTTAAATAATTTTACGGGGTTAACCAAAAAACAAAACAAAATTGACTTCACTGTGGCCCCAAAGTGTTTAATCTTGTGGTTAGTATCCATTATTAATTTGTCAACAGACATTGATCTATATTAAGGAACAGAGGAAGATATGAGTTTTTCTAATATATAATTTATCTCAATCGGGAAAAACAATCTTCAGCGTACAATGTTCTATTTTGAGTAGAGTCGTGACATATATATATATATATATATATATATATATATATATATATATATATATACATTAAGTGGTGGTTGGAGATAGTCTACATGAAATCCTGAACCCAAGTTTCCTGTCGGATTCGATCCCATGTCAATCAGCTTCACGATCAGAGACGTTACCATTGACCTACCCGGGCAGTGACTTACTCCCAGTACAATTGAGATGTGTTGATGTTGATCTCGGGGCAGTGACCAATATCATATATGTCAAGTCATTCTTAGTACAGATTGAGTTCAATCGATCAATTTGCAGTGTGGTAACTAGTATAGTTGACTCGATATCATGTGCACTATTTTGAGATGTAGGGTATATATATCCTTTATTTCCATCAAACAAATCAAGTTGTAAAACAGCATATTCGAAAATAATAACTACCATACATCTACTTCAGATATTTAGAAAACTGTGGTGCTCCAAACTTGTTTTAAATCAAGCTTCTCAGACATGTGCACTACTAACTTCACCTGAAATAGACAGTAGGAATTATCTGTCCTGTGACTATTATAATATAATGTTTGCTAACTTGTGTTTCATTGTAAATTAAATACAGTTACGACGGTAGTTCCTAATGTCTAGAAAATAACGACTGATATACGAAACGTAATAAAAGCCTTATTAAGCTTAAAGTTGATGGATATTATGAGCTTGTAGGAGAGTAATGCTAGGTTCTTGGAAAATTAGAACGAAATCCTGACGTCAATGTTTGCCAATAAAACAGGTGGGCTAACTATGAACTTGAAAAGCTCAAAACCTTTAATCATTCTAAATCTTTCCCTTTAGTTATTTTAAAAAACTATTATAACCACGTTTACGTCATTTGATTGGTTATTATAGATTATTTACAATACACTACTAATACGGCGGCGATGACAACAACAACAGATGTTTAAATAATGAGAAAACCATGTTTGATAAGTATAATTTCTCAGTCTACACGTGATGTCATAATTCTTATCTAATTCACTATAAATCACAGAAATTTCTTTTGACTACCAGGTGACCATTTACATAAAACATTTAACTATTTTGATGGAGTTTTGTTCTCTGAATTAAAAAAAACAAAACTCCATCAAAATCATCCATCTGAGCTACAAATCTTCTCCATCATCATATGTAACCATCACTAAAACTAAAAGAAAATGTCCAAAATCAAAACAACATTAAAGATGATCAAGTATATTGCATGTCATCTAAATAATAATAAAATGAGACAGCAAACTAATTGTCGTTGTGGTTTCATTTGTCACTTAGTCTTTTTTTCTTCTACTGTTCATTACTTTTCATTTATTTAAAAGAAATATGAGACGGACAGGTGATAATAATATTTGTTATAATACGGTAGGGCTTGGACTTAGTGTATACGGCTCTTGAATAGTCTTAGACTCTTTCTTGTTGATTGTTACTTGGTAAAAGTGGTGTCTAAATGATTATACAAAGAGGATTATCATCTTTCTAATCAGTCAGTTATTTGTTTGATGATTATAGTATGAAAATGAAGAAATATATATTACAGCACTCGAGACCATCTGGCTATCATAAGCAAATTTTGCTATAACAGGGTTTATGTGTAATGAAACATTTCAAAATAAGCAGTCACACCCACCAAAACTTCATTTCTAAGCTAATGATTGTTAATATTAGCATGAATCTCATATAGTCAATACTTTGATTTCTGATCTATTAGGATTTATTTAAAACAAAAGAAATATAATTTATAATTACACTCTCACATTCTATCAGAATCATTTGCATGATGAAGAAAGTAGGCTATGACTTTTTAGAAGCTTAGTTTATTACCAAGTGTTTGGATAAGTCAAGATCCTAGAATTCTTTACCAAGACAACTTTGGTGAACATTTTTTGCTGAAATTTTACACTTGATTTTAACTAGTTGAAATATGTTTATTTCAATGACGGTTAACTGAAAGTTATAGGCTAATCTGATCTATTTCAATGTATAATCAAATTAATCTGTAGTCTTACTTTTAACGAATTTAGTTACCTTTCCTCTCTGATTTAATTTACAATAATGAAATTCAGTTCTACCAAACAAGGAAACAATATAAATATTTAATTATTAGCTGTTGAGATGTTGACTTTAAATGCATCAAATGAATTTACAAATCAATAAAACAAAGGCTGGTGTACATACAAAAGCTGTTAGTAGGAATTCTTTTCCAAAAAAAAACACAAAAAAAGAAATAATAAATTAAAATTCAATTTAATCGATTCCTGTTCCAGTGTTTGCTTGTCCTCAATGTGATCTCAATTTTCTTAATATTTAGATAGAAATATATCCACACACACACACACGAAGATTTGCAAACACACATACACCATTGAATATATTCCATGAAAATAATATAACTCTGCCTTTTTTGAAACAACAAAATAACTTGCTTAGTTGAATACAAAATATAAATAAGCAACTCGAACACAGTGAATTCTTCTCAAGTAAATGCTTAGTAGAAAGATGAATACTTGTCACGCAATCATTTCATTTCTCCTAGTGAATAAAACGAGACTGAAATAAATGATGAGATGTGAATGAATAGTGTAGAGGTGGATAAAGATGAGATGAGGAGTAGAGAATTTTCGAAATATACAACTTACTGTTTTTCCTACTCACTCAAACTCATTCTATTCTGTCTTTAGTTTTAGTGCTACACCCTCCACGTCCTTTTATTTCTCATTTATGTAAACGAAAATAATAATGATGAGTCGAGTGATCATTTTCTGAGGTTTCTTAGTGATATGTAGAGTGGTATAAGCCTGAATAGTGGGCTGTTCTGCTATAGTCTGACTTATCGCTTAATCACAAATGCTAAACATATCACAGGGTGAAAGAGAGATAGTGAAAAATTCGATTCAGATTTCTACTTTGTATTTGAAGACGATTCTTTTAAAGACTGCAAGAGATTTTTTAGTAAAAAGCGCGTTGGAACACAGTTACGGATATTTAGACTTGTTTATTCAAATGCTACATGAAATTACTTATGAATTGAGATATTTGTTCAGTACAGATTCTGGTGTATGTAAGAAATATGTCAGTAAAATTGTTCCAAACATCCGATTATCTTCCTCTATTTTAATGGGTTGTGCTTACGTGACTTTTGTCAATAAATAATTTTCTCTGTTGAAAGAACATCTCTGTTGTTTCTAGTTTCGGAACAAATTAAACTGCATAATGAGTACATTTTATAAATTCACTTTAAGCAAACACTAACAAAGAACAAGATACTTAAATTTTTTTAAAATTATGTCATTAGATCGTACTGTGGTGTGGGTTACTGATATCCACATAAGTGGTATATGGTGATGATTGGGCATTCAATGTATTTCAGTAGAAGATCGATAAGGAGAGAACAGGAATGAAATGCAATCGGTACGAAAATGCATCAACAATGAAATGAAAGAAGACGGACTGATGTTTGCAGAAGGAACAGTTAAGATTGAGACAATTGATTGTTATTTTGTAAATTAACTGTTCATTGTATGGTTATCAGAATTTAGTGAAATAGTCTGTAATTTGTGCTTCAATACATTCAATTGTCCCCACTCGTGTTTTTGTTCACTACAGTACCATGCCAATGAACTTTCGAAACTGTAATTAGGTACGATATTCTTCTATTTACAATAATATTACCCAAGTCTAACAGGAATTACCAAAATGATTTACTTAACTAACAGTCATATTTCAAATTTTAATTATTTATTTTAAATCTAAAGGAGAAACTTATTATCTTCCAAAAATGTGAATTTATAGATGAACAACACCGACTAGTTGTAGCAGACAATCAAGGATAATAAAAAATATTAATTTGTATCTATGTAAATTCAACAAAATCATTAAATTTGTCATCTTAAACGAAAAAAATTATCTAAAACAATGAGGTTTAATTATTTGGACAAACTATTTTGTCAGGTGGCTGGAATTAGTCAGCAGAATGACCTTGATCCGTGTTAACATCTGTGACTGTGAAGATGGATAATATTGGTTCGCAACCCATAAGGAATATCAGCTCATCCGCACAAGAAGAATATCCTGATCGCGAGTGTCGAATTAAACGGAATTTAAATATATGGTCCCTGTAGATTACCATAAACTACCTAACATCCCAAGAAGGTTTACCTAAACTAGTGGACTAGAGAAACAAGACACTTTTCATTACTCAGTGATCAATCAGTTGTATAAAATGTTACCCATTACATAGAACTTGGTGCTAATGATTTTATGAATAACTTATTTATTGATGAATTTAGGTAGTAAATAAAATTAATTAAAAACAGTGTGATAAGTAAAAGCATGTCATATTGTTTTCTACAATTCCACTAAGAGTACCCTAGTTTTTTGTGTGATAAAAGTTAGACTTCATGACTCCCAGTGGTTTCGACGACGTGTTCATTAAGTCATCAGATAATAAAGTTTATACTGTTTCAAAAAAAACTATCGTAAGATTCTGGAAAATTTCCCCTATGACAGATTGTTGTAACATTTCCAACCACTTGAAGGCATATTGATTGATCAATGTCATGTTTATTTAATCTCTAATGCTAATTGGATTTTAATGTGGCCAATATCATTACATTAATTGCTAATCTTATGATCAATCAATGTAAATATCTTATCTTTACAATATGTGGATCGTAGCCCAAATGGCTCAGTGTAAACATCTCAGATTATGAAGATGAATTCGGATCCGATGGCAGGTCAATAGTTTCCTCCCATAACTGCAAGTACACCTTGACTATGAGTGGCAACTAACAAAACACCTAAATGTAAGGTTCTATGACGCCTTTCTTTAAGCACCTAACTTAAAAATATAAATATAAATAAATTGAAAGTAATATCTAAGTGCCAATGAATCAGTGTTGGTCGATTTAAATGAAAGCTGATTATTTGTCAGAATTTGTGACAATTTTTATTGAAGTTTCATTAATAGTTTAAAAGAATAAAACGTATTTATCAGTGTTTTCATAAAATTAAGCTTTAGTAACTAGGTTAGTTTTAAATACATCATAATACACCATAATACACAATTATAAATGCACCATAATTATTCCGTCATATTACGACATAACCGCTTTTCATGCTTTTGGTTCATTAGTTCATCAAAATACCACTGAGCTCTTCAAAACTGATTGACTACTTTTTCGCTTAATTACGCCTGTTATTCATCGTGGAGTAGTGAAGACCTCCCACCAGCATTCTCCATCCAACTCTATTATGGACAATACATTCCAGTTGTTTCCAGTTGCTATTCATTCGTTCGATATCTGCTTCAAACATCCTACTCAATGTGTTCTTTGAACTTCCTCTTCTCCTTGCTTTCCTTGCCTACAAGATTCCAAGTTAGGGTTTGTCTCGTGATATACGCTGACGATTTCCTAATTTCCTCTTCAGATGGAACCTGGTTTGTTCTCTCCCACCGTAGGCTGTTGCTGATGTTATCCAGTCAACGGACACTGGATATCTTGCGTGGACAATTGTTTATATGTACTTGTACTTTTTTGATGACGGTTGAATTAGTTCTTGAAGTTTTAGCTTCATACAGCAGAACTGTCTTGACGTTCGTATTGAAGATTTTCACTTCGATGTTGGTTGACAGTTGTTATGAGTTCTATATGTCCTTAAATTGTAGCGATTCTGCTCTTGTTTTGCTAATCCTTGCCTTTACATCTGCATCGGATCCTCTCTTTTCATTGATAATGCTGACAAGGTACGTGAAAGATTCCCTCTGTTCCAGAGTTTCTCCATCAAGTGTGAATGCATTAGTGTTCTCCGTGTTGTATTTGAGGATCTAGGATTTTCCCTCGTGTATATTGAGGTCAATTGATGTAGAGACCGCTGCTACATTAGTTGTCTTCATCTGCATTTGTTTGTGAGTATGGAAAAGCAGAGATAGGTCATCCACAAAATCCAAATCGTCTAGCTCCATCCAACCTGTCCCCTCAGATATCGAGGTCTTCATAATCCAGTCAACCATCAGAAGAAGGAAAAAGGGTGAGAGTAGGCATCCTTGTCTGACTTTAGTCCTCACTTGGAATGCATCTGCTAGGTTCCCTCCATTCACCACTTTGTAGTGTAGTCCGCCGAATAAAGTTCGTATAATATTGACGGAAGTTGGTGAAAGCTAGACGATCCTACTGTATCTGTGCTGAGATTTCGTCACACACCAGACCACAAGGGCTGATGAGACTCCCAAGATAAGTGAAGCAGTCAACACGCTCAACCACTTCACTCCCTATCATTAGTTCAGGTGTCGATGCAACTCAATCCTGAAGTAACATTTTGCACTTCGAGGGAGAGAATCGCATCCCGAACATGCCTGCATAGTTGCTTATATTTCATATTGTAATCAACTATAAGATAAGAATCAAACATTGAAAATCTATTCTAATCAACGAACTCCTTATCTCTTCCTTACATTTCTTACATAATCATTTCAATGAATTTCAAAATTTGACATTTATCAAAAGAGTCTAACTATTTTTATTTTTCAAGTGAACAAAAAAAGAAAAAAAATTTGTTATTCTAAATTTTTTTCTTTTTAGATGTCATTGTATGTAAAGCAGATTGACAGCGAATGGTTACAAAATTTTTTTGATAGACTATATGATTTAATTATTATTTTTAAGAAAAAATTGACCATATGTGTTTATGTTATTTGATTTTCCAGATCTTTACTAAATCGAAAATCTTTATTAAAAAAAATTAAAAAATGGTTGATCATAAATCACGCAATGGTGATAGTACTATAATTATCAAAATTAACTAAACTTCAGACATTAATTTAAGATTATTCAGAGGAAGTAACATGAAATTATTTACTAGATTTTATCTGATTAATTTAGTATTCATATAGGTTATTGGAAGAATAACAAAAGTTATAGTCATTATATGAAAGAGATGGATATTGTATGAATTGATCCCAGTCAAAATAGTTCTATGAATGATCAGTTATCTTTGTTGTATAGTGACTTTATTGATCTAAATAATAAATAAAAAGCAAAGATGAATGGTGGCTAGCAGCGGAATCCATGACACGCGTTTCATCCTATTTGGGAGTTGTCGGCTGGATGTACCTGCATCTCAGAGTTGATGTTCACTCTGGGACTCGAACCTAGTTCCGTTCGTTTTGAACGCCATCGCATTATCTACTTAGCTATTGAGTCCTCATAGCCACTGGCTTGTGTGATCGAGTGAAGTTTAAATTCGTTTAGTATTGTTTGTTTGTATCTTCCCATTGATGTTTAGGACTGTAGTTGATCAGTCTCTTGTCGGCATATGTGCATTCTGTGCAGATCGCTGTTGAGTCCCGAATGGAACGAAACGCGCGTTCTGGATTTCATTACTAACCACAATCCATCTTTGCTTATGAAGCTTGTGACTTAAAGCAATATCGATGCAGTCCGCACAGGATTCACATATGCCAACAAGAGACTGATCATTTGCAGTCCCAAACAATAATGGAAAGATACAAACAAACAACAACAAGTAAATTTAATAAATAAAAAGGTTTTGAAAATAAAAGCGACGTATTCTAAGCTTTTCGTTAGTGAAAAATATAGATTTATCTACTCAAATATAAATAATTAATCAGATGTTTAGAATCACTTCATAGTTATCTTCATTGTACATTGTTTTATATTTTCTGAGCTCAGTAAAAAGATTCCAAACGATGAAGTGAGCAATATTAATAGTCTGTAAATATAAACAACTAATTTATTTTAAGTTTTAACCAAATTTGTACGGTATATTTCCTTTATTATAGACATTATCTTTTTATTTGATAATGAATATCAGATCATTTTTCTCAGTACCAATTTTAATTCACTACCCTCATCGGTAAATCCTTCTGGTGGATAAAAAGTTCACTGTACATTGAATGACAAAATGAGTGTTTTTATTTTTAATAGTTGAATTCATGATTCGATGTAAGCTAGATCATCATGAAAAACCCGGAAGCATTAGACAGACGTTTTGTCTTAGTATGGGATTCCTCAGGAGTGTATATCAACAATTCCGCACGCGAGATTCAAACCCCGGACTTTCGGTCCTGGAATATTCAAGTTTACTGTTTATTAGGTGTGTGTTAAGATTATTCACTCGTCTATTATATACACATAGTTTCTTTCATCAGCACTAAAAGAAGAAAAATAACTATTTGAACGGAAAATCATGATTTCATCTAATTCGACTAAGTGCTCATCATTTCTCTACGATCTGTAATTATGCAATATCAAAAATTCCAGACACAATTTAATTTCAGTATAGAGATATGTGGAGAGTGTAGTATTTTTACAGTTGAAATCAGGAATCGATCTAGGTGAGATCACCATTAAAACCTGAGGAGCCACATACCAAAACGAAAAGGTCGTCAGAAACTTCCAGGTATTCAATGGTCGGTTAAGTTTATGACATTCATCTTAATCTTAAATCTATATTAGTCATTTTGTATTGGCTGTATCACAGTAGTGTAATTATCCGTGTTCAGTTACATTGCACTTGAACCTTTACATCAGCATTTCTCTTCAGAAGCTATGCGAAATGATGTTCTCTTGCTTTGATACTTACTGGTAATAGTGATTTAGTTTCATTTTTCAAAGAACTATTATGTATGATTTTTTTAATTACACAGACATTAAAATAACTTTATTAACAATTTGTAAATAATAAGAATTTCAATATGACGTCAAAATTCTTATTTTTTTGTATCAATACGAATTAAGTAAGCTGTTGGAAATATTCTTTCACAATATAATGTACCAAGAAACAACTTAGTTACTGTGGTGAAACAAATTGTGGAATCCAGATATTAACAACACGGTAATATTTTGAACGATTTATTTACTTACTTGTAAGTAGTCAAAAATTACACGCAAAAATACTCCATTTGGCTGATTGTTCGGTTCATCATTAAAAATCATAAACGAAAGTATTAATTCAAATTTTTATTCATTTACATGGACTTTCATTTAATAATGATCGGTTAAGTGTACACTGATAAATGTACTGAATAAGAAAGTTGAATAAATTGTATTGTAGTGGCTGGTCCTATATCAATCCCACATAGGCTATTCTAGCTTCTGGACAAACCAATTTATTCATTCTTCTCAAGCCACATTGTGACCTTGTCACTTATTCACTTATTAACCTTGACTGTTTTTATATGTTTGTGTGTGTGTTACTTGCTTATCTTATTCATCGCACGTCTGTAATTTATTTTTGTCTGAATGTAAATAGAGAGTAAAGCTTTATCAAATGGTTTTGGCTCACATGCCTTCTCCACTGAGCGTCATTTTATTTCGCTTCGCTTCTTACTCTTCTCTTTTCTACCTTTTATTATTAATCTCTGTCTGGATCAATGATTGTAGGAAACATACGTATTCAAAACCCATTCCGTTATTCACTAACACGATTTGAGTTGATAGTGGTATGTACGTTTCGATCGCAATTATCATACAATCAAATTGGAGTGTAATCAGTCGAGACCACTGAAGCATTTAGTAAGATTTCAAATTCTTAACGCATCCAAATTGGAATAGTACAATGGCTATGTAAAGTACAATTACCAATTAAAATATTGATATATAATTGCCGTTGACTAAAAGTGAGTGTATTGAGGTATACTACGAATTTAACATAGATAAATATGTTAACACAATCAGGGTGTTGACTATGAGATTCACCCGGTCTAGAACAAATTACAGTATTTAACATACAATTCGGAAGATAGAAAGGATTTAGGGTTACTGTGGTCACTAATGGATCATGAAAAATAAGATATTTTGAAAACACGGTTGGATGAAAGTGTCTGTCAAATATTTGGACTTGGAAATGAGCAAACATAACCAACTGTGTAGTGTGGTTGAGTAGTGGCTATTCACGAGACCACTTTATTGACGCGAGAGCCCAATCATTTCAAAATCAAGAACAAATGCATTAGCCAGATGAATAGTTTGTTTTTGTCTAATAAAATGACATGCTTATTTACAAAATGTAACACAAAATGAACGATATAATGTAATAAGCCCCTAGAGGAAATAAGCTTGTAGGTCACTTGCTATCCAAACAATTTAAGTCCTAAAGGGCAGGTCTAATTCTTGGGGATTGTATTAGCACTACATTCAAATAAGAATACTTAATTCTGATACTTGTCAACAATAACAAAATTTGAGAAAAGAGACATTTTCATGTTTAATAAGGGTATTTAACTTGTTTTCAGGTTCTAATATATGGTTATATGCTCTATAGTAGCCAAAATTAACACATTATTTTACCTGAAAGGAAAATTTGACTAACTCACCAGAGATCTTTTAACAAACTTTCTTAATTAGAGTTCAACAGCATATTCAGAATGAAGGCTCATCAATTTAATCGTTTAGACTCAAAAACCTATCACCCACCGTGCCTTTTAGCACTACACATTTTCCTCATTATTTCACAAACAATTATCGCCATATAAATAGTATGAATACATGTACGTGCTCTAAGTTAATGCCGAACTTATAGTGCTGTTGAAAATTTAGGCATCGGTTTTCTATAAATATCTTTACTTATTTAATTTCAGATAATTTTCACATTTCCCATGAATAATACCTTAGTACAAGAAATATAATGAAAGTTGATGATATTCTGTATTATAATGAATAAGTTTAAAAGTGAGGTATGGGAACTATATGTTATATCCCGTGGAGATTTATGAATGGTAACTTTGAGAATTATTTATGGACCAATATGATATGTATATTTCCTATTTTATAATTGTTAAGTAACTAAACTATTCGTATTCGTGTTTCTCTTATCATAAGCTTTATTTTGACCTATAGACTATTATTATGCAATTTATCATTCTTGAGTTATCCCTAGTCCATTAATAACTGTTCCCCCTATTCACAGCCACATTTGGCCAAATCTTGTAAAAATGTTATTTTCTATTTTATGGGAAGATGTGGTCAGTTTGTTTGGTATATAAACCCAGTATATTTGAGAATAATGATTCATATTGCAGAGACTGTTATTGGTGTTCTAGACTTAACTGGCTGGGTTAGGCAGATAGCAGGACTGATAAGTACTCAAGACTGCTCATACGATTTTGTGTATCATTGGGCGATCAATAAATTCACTCCTCTCTCATTGGCGGGAATCGGCACATTCATATATCAAATAGAGCACGCACACACGCACACGATAAAACACTATATTTTCAATTATTAACTTGAATTGTGAAACCAAGTGAACATCAAAGTTCTCATCCTTTTTTAATTCATAACCTTAACTTATGAATTATAAAATTCAGTTAACCTCTTTTTTCGAACTAGGAAGCAAGTCTGACGTAATCCTACAATAGATTAAAGTGAATTACAATAATGAATTAAAATGAATAATTACTGAAAAGTTTATATAGTTAAATATAAATTCACAAAAGTGTCATCGTGATCAAATCGACTGTTTGACTTTTATTCAATCCAATTTAAAATATTTCTGTCATTTTATAGTTTCCACTAATGAAGTAACACAGAAAGTGAAGATCAAAAATGTTTATACCTTTAAAAATTTAATAAATAAGTTAAATAGTTAAATAACTGTACAACACAATAATTAAAAATAGCGAAACTATTCTAACACAGATATTCCAAATTAATTTGAAACTAAGAATATTATCTTCAGAATTTCCATTTCAATACTTTACTGTTGATAAACGTTGTTAGTAGTATAAATTGTAGACAAAAATAATTTAGTTAAGCGAATAGGACTAGTCCCAAATTGAGTTGTCAGTTGAAGTAATGAAGGACCAGATTACAGCAGGCATTCATTAAATGCAGGATGAGTATATACGACTGAAAAGCAAAAAAATAAATCGTTCATTATCTGGTATGAAGGGATTAAAGGCTAGGTTCCATTCATTAAATTGAGAAGGTTAATATTCAACTTCTTATTACTTCCAGAAAAAAAAACCTAAGATACGGAGAAGTTAATCAAAACAAACGAATAGTGCTTGAACTAATCAGAAATTAACCATAGGCGCCTGTTGTTTCATAAGGATAAAAGCCAAGTCTTTAATCGACACATCACTTAATAATAAGACAGTAGTTTTATTAGCTTCTAATTCTAGGAATTAATTCATCACTAATGAGAGATCTTACACTACTAAAATGTATTTTAATCAGCCACGAGAAAATCCGAAGTGCATTATGATAATCTGAGAGATTTATTTGTAGGCTACCAGTTTTTAGTGTCCCTTCAAGCAATTCTAGGAGTGGCTGGTAGGAGTAATGTTTCTTTATTTCCCAGGAATCATATATCTGAAACACGAACAGAAATGTAATTTTACTTATGAAATATGCAGCGAAAATGATTAGCACAATGAATACACGCTCCCAGTAACAAATTATTCGTCATTAACTAACTGGAAGAATAGGCTAAGTAGTAATATCAATAATGTCTTATTTTTACATTTACTATATGTCCATAAAGCCAAATAACTCAGTAACTGTGTATATTATATCTGATTTCCTATAGATTTAATGCTAAAAATATACATGTAAAATATGGTGATTTTATAAAAAGTACTGTGATTTCCGTTACCTTCATTTAGTTATTATTGGAAGTGAAAATCTTTTGGTTTCGTGCATATCTCTCATAAATTCCTAGTTGAATGCAAAAAGAACGTTTGCTGCTTCGAAATCTGACCTTCCTTGTAATAGATTTATACATCCCATGTTAGTAGAATGCTTTTTGTTTGCATAAATATGTTTCTTATTTGAATAGACATCAACTGATGAGACAGTTCCATCTATAAAACTATTGGAGTTTAGAGATAATGATATACTCATTAAATTTTTTGAATTATGCATATCTGCAAAACTATTAATAGTAGTGGGATGAGAAGTGGCTATGATATTAGCGTTGTTTGAATTCATTATTTTCATAGTTGAAGACAAATTTTTTACTTCTTTTTTAGATTCATGTAATTCCGGGCATAGATTACCGATTTCAAATGATCGACCAATTACTTTGTTCGTTGGCACACTATCACAAGTATTGAGACTGAAGAAAAACGGATAAATGATGAATAAATACATGGATTTGTTAATTATTTTAAATAAACACAATTTAGTTACCAATACTTGGAAGAAAGTTGTATAATCAAAAAGGACTGAGTCATTTCAATGTAACATCAGTCAACTACACACAATTATTTACTTTGCTTTAAGTCACATATTTACTTTAATTAACTAGTTATTTAAACTAAAGAGGAAGCCACTAAAATGTACAAATGCAATGGTAAATGTGTATAATGATGTAATTCATTAGTGTGCGAGTAGAGAATTTAGTTGCATCTCATAAACTTTTCTTGACCACATAGAAAGAAACATGAACAACTGGTTGTAAGACGGACTCCCAAAGTACAAAACGAGTAGAAAAACGTATTCATGAGGATTATGATCAATTATATGCATTCATTTCAAACCCATTAGCAGCCTTTAAAGGTGATCTTGTACGATTCTGTCTAAATTTCAGAAAAACACCAGGATAGAAAGTAAATCATATACAAACAATTACAATCCGAAGTTACAATTTCATTTATTTTGTCTTTCAAAATATTTACAAATGATAAAGTATCCTACTCATTAATTTCCTTATTTTATGACCAACAGTTTTGGATAGAAACATAAGAGAACTTTTTATACTCTTCACTCCTAAACGAAAATATTGGAAATACAAGCTAACACCCTATAAATAGACTGACGTTAACTTCTAGATAATTTTATCGAAATATTGGAGCATCTTCGTCGAGAAGTATTATTAGTTAGAGAACCGCTGAGAAACAAACTGGATTGTCCTTAATTATCTGTACTTTATATAATATTTATGTTGAATCATATAATGCTTCATTATTTGTTCCTTTCATTTAATTAATAAACTGAGCTAATTTCACAATCAGATTTATTATTGTAGACGAAAAGGTACCATGATTCAGAAGTATTATTTCACTCTCATACTTTTGTTATTACATAACAGTTTGACACAATTTATTTGGTCTTAAGATAGAACTTATCAAACTGTTCATTATACTTTTGCATTTGAATTCACGAGTCGATTGAGGCTAGATCACCACCGTTTCGTCTTAGTATGGGACTCCTCAGCAGTGTGCATCCACGGTCTCGCCCGCGGGATTCAAACCACTGACCCGGCACCCAACAGTGTTAATGTTAAACTTCAATGAATCCATGAAATCGCCCTACCGTCCAGCATTGTCTTCAGCAAGTTACTATCTCACAACAGACCTGGTTGAACTCTACTGATTATGGCCTCTCACTAGAACTTCTAGGTTTTCCATGGTCGTCTAACTTCAATTGACTCGTAAATTCAACTATAAAGTTACTAAAATCTCCACAAAACCCCCTTCTGATAATATTCAGTATACATTATATATATATATTGCCAAAAATACTTGAAAATGAGCTTGGATTTATAATGGTAGATTTCCAGTAGTGTATTATTAAGTAGCTATTTATTTGTCTTGGTATTTTTTCTGATCAGCATTCAACCAACTTTTAAATACCATAAGAAAAGCAAAGCTGTCCCCTCGAGTGATTTTATATAAGTGTCTAAGTATTATCATTTGTATGATACAGTCCCTTCGTTAAAGATTAAACCGATGCATAATGCTTTAATTAATAACATTATTCTGAAAAAATTGAAAAGCTAAAATTGCTTTGTACTGAAACTTTAATCTGTGAGTAGTTCAGCGATTAAAATTATTAAATCTATTTTTTATTGAAGAGTTTAATTTGACCAAGAAAATATGTGCCCAATTATAGAATCTAACTTTAGAAGTTCTTTATAAAAAACAATAATCAAAT
Source organism: Schistosoma mansoni (assembly GCF_000237925.1). NCBI lineage: Eukaryota > Metazoa > Platyhelminthes > Trematoda > Strigeidida > Schistosomatidae > Schistosoma > Schistosoma mansoni. The sequence goes on from NC_031502.1 coordinate 42,850,672, forward strand.
CATATTACTTAATAATTACATTTTATCTTTATTTCCTAATTGATTCTTTGAATGTACAGATAAATCAATTGGACATTCTGATTTATTTTCAATGCATATGGAATTAGATATTGAATAATTTTTGTTTAAATCTGTGTATGAATCAATCATTGGTGATAGTGAATATTGATTTATTGGGAAACTATTGTCATTTACTGAAACATTTTCTGATCTATAATTAATTTGTGATAATACATTTGATTTCTCAGATGTTGCATTATTGATAATATTTTGATCAGTATCAACTAATTTTGTTGGTATTAAGTGTTTACCCCTATATTGTTTATGATACATGAAAGAATCCTGAAGTATACCACATCGTGGTAAATTTAAATTGTATGAAGCATTGTTCAAACATTTTGGGAAATTCATATCTTCAGGTTTTAAAGAAGTTGACTTTTCTAAAATATTTGACAATGGTGAGGACTCTTTCATATTTGAATCATTATTATTGTTATTAATTAATGAAGATGAATTAAGCATGGGATAGAGAGTTTGTGAGTTATGATATAAGTTAGCCATATTAATGTCATTATTGGCAATTGTGGTTGAACAGTTGAATAAAGTTGAAAACTGTGGTGTATTTATGAGGTTAGGTAGCAAGTTATAAAGCGATTTAGAAAAAGAATCAGAGAACTCATTGACCAAATTGTTTGAATTTATTGATTCAGTATGAATCATATTTTTAAGAGGAAAGTTCGCAAGTAAATCTGTTGGAGGAATTCCTTGAAATGGTTGTGATTGTTTAATGAAATCAGACAATGGTAACGATGATGTGGATAACGTTGAAAGTGATGAATTACATGGATTAAGTTTACTGTTTAAACTACTTGATTGGTGAATTTTTTTAGAAAACGATGCATTACTTTCATGATTCACTCCAAAGTGATTTGATTTATGCCGTGTTTCAATTTCTTTATCAGGAAAAATAAACGATGAAAAGATGAAATATCATTGAAATGCTGTGAAACGATTTTATTTTTTAAATAAAATCGAAATATTCACTTTTAAAAACGATGTACATCTAACAATTAGAGATTATGAATTCGTCCATAGTATTTTAAATGAGTCCCTTAACTTACTTGCGTACTTACACCTGTTACCCGTCGTGGAGGAGCATAGGCCGCTCACTAGCATTCACCATTGAACGCTCTCCCAGGTATTCCCTTCCAGTTTCTTCCACTTTATATTTATTCGTTCTATGTCTGCTTCAAATTCTCGTCTCAATATGTTGTTTGACCTTCCTCTTTTATTTGCTTTCCTTGCCTACAGGATTCCAAGTTAGTGCTTGCATCATGATACAGTTTGATTTCCCCAATGTGTGTCCTATCCACTTCCATCGTCTTTTCCTAATTTCCTCTTCATCTGGAAGCTGGCTTGTTCTCAACCGCACTAGGCTATTGCTGATGGTATCCAGTCAACGAATACTGGGTGTCTTGTGTGGACAATTGTTTGTAAGTATTTGTATCTTTTTGATGATGATGGTTGGATTAGTTCTTGAAGCTTCAGCCCCATGCGGTAGAACTGTTTTGACGTTCGTATTGGTGACAGTGACTTTGAGGTTGGTTGACAGTTGTTTTCAGTTTCATTATAGAATTAATTATAAAAATGCTGCCCTTTGTTTATCAATCCTTGCCTTCATATCCCTTTACAATAAACTGTAAATCAGTGCTATACCGAGAACGTCTTTCTCAGATAAGAAAAGATATGTGGTTTTATTTAGTCTCGTGAATACTGTCTAAAGACACTAGTTATCAAAGTATCCCACTAAATAATTATGACACGAAAAGTCCTGTTGAACATTAGATACTTTTGTTGATTGTTACGGATGGAGACTGTTTGCATATCAAACCGAATACACGATTCAGAATTGGTAAGGTGAATGAAGTCTGTAATTTCACAGGGAAGTCGGCATTCTATGACTTGGATCCTTAGACATTAACTTTATTCTAATCTGAAAAGAATTTAACTGCTAGTTAGGACAATAATTCTGGTCGATATGTTGATGTTGTCAACTTCCATACAACGTAGTTGACCGAAACTATTTCATAAAGTTTCTATAATACAGATCTATAATTATTACACTGATATATTAATTCCACATTTACTTCGCATAAAAATCATGTTTTGATGATTAAATTTCCTAAGTTAAATAGTCAAAATAAAACTGTATATATAAAGAAAATAGAAGAACTTACTAATTTTGATATTGACTTACTTTGTGGTGATAATGGCCTCTTTGATTGTCTGCTTCTATTTCGACTTGCCAGAGGACAACCAGAAAAACTGTTATAAATCAATCAATCAAAATATTGGCATATTTAAAAAATCTGGGAAAATATTGAAGTATACATTTCACACTTTTAGTAAATAAACTATCATAAATGAGAGTGACAATTAATATAGTTATAGAGATAGAACAGAAAAAAACTACTTGACACAGGCAGTGTGTCATGAAAGTAGTTTTTCAGTAACACTTATTGTCGGTCAATTAATCATTGTTTAAGAAAGATTATTATATTATCAAAATATGTGTTACAGTGAACTTGAAAGTGATTTCCTGTAGAAGACAATGAAAAGTGACAATAGAATTTTAAAAATTCATATTAAAAGATGGTGATTTCTCCGATGGAAAATAAGAGTCACGCTTATGACTTACTAAGTGAAGATATCTATATACTATTATTGATATTCACATTAAGATTTTAATTCATGACGGAGTTTGTGATGATGTTTCTATCATTATTAGTAGGAGTATGAATAATACCGTTGTTGATATTCAGGAATGAATCTTGATTAGAATTAGTTCACATTGTGAATCTTGTCCTGATTATCTCCACATATATTAAATGATAATGATATAAACATCATAGAAGTTGGACGAGTTGCTGGCTATCTGAACTCAGTAGCTCAGTAGATAAAGAGTTGGCACTTGAAGTAAACTGCACTATATCCAAGTACAAAAAGGATCATCATCACGGATATGCAAGTATTTTCATTTGATGAGTCATAAACAGGACAATACATGCTTCCGTGAATACATTACTTATAATCCATTTATTCTGAAAAAATAAGGATTCTGGATAAGTGAGTTAAATCTGAAAACTTCTACATTTTGTAACTTGGTAATAGACAGCCTGAAGTAATTGGTAATTTATTATCCAAATGAAATAAAAAAGTCATGAAACTGTGACTTTAATTTTTGTACAAAGTTATATAATTAGACACTGTACAACATAACTGGTATAATCTATTCCATAAGTATATGAGTAGTTGAGTATTATCAAAGCACAGATTAGTGAGAAATTAATTAATGGCCATTTACCATATATATATGTAAAATGGAAGATCAAATGTGATTTCAGGATTAATTATTGTAACAGGTGAAAATATATGATTTTAATTTACAAGGTTTCAAAAATATTGATCAAGAATAGACCTGTGGAACGAATCAACTGGATTCCATGTTCTCGAATTAGCTGGGCCACATGTCCCAAACGAAACCTATCCAAAAAATTTTAGACCTCAGGAAAGCAAGTGGTGATTTCAGATAGGTTTTATTTTGCGTATCTAGAACTGCAGTTTGCGTTGCTGCTTTCTACTGTTATCACTAAATTACTTATTCGGTCATGTATCCGATGTAAGAGGTGTTAGAGCTAGGCTACTTACAGGTTAGCCCGCATTAACAAAGGAAATCTGCAATAATAATGAATCTAACTCTCTTCTATCTGTCCGGAACTTCATCATTCAGTGATGAAGATAGAAATGACACCCAGCCCACATGGTAGCTACTTCACAAGTATTATTAGTAAGATTTAACAAACTCTAGAGGATGGAACATGTCAAATTAGTTACTAATCCATAACTCATTGGTGACAAGAAAACGAGCTCTCCCAATAATAGAAACGATTTACCTTTATTTATATCTTAATGTATATGATGGAAGTAGACAACAATCTAGAAAAATTATTTAGAACTCGGAATTTCTTGAACAAAAACATAACTAAAATCCCTGATTATGGATATTTTTAGTTATGATATGCCTTGATATGGGTTGTACTGACAACATTAGCATTGATGATTAGTTTGTAAAGTTTTATAACTAAAATTTTCTGTAAAAAATTCACTACAATCTAGTTAACATTCACTAAGTAATTATGATGTAAGTTAAAATGAAAAATTCAATTTACAGATAAAATTTCATCGTTTGATTTAGTATTTTGTATGTAAAAGCAGGAATATCGGTGTTAATTAAAATGCCGAGCTATCTATTGAACTATAAAAGTTTGTTTTAGTCACCCTAATAGAACTATATCTAAACACATTTACCAACGATATTGTATTCTAACGTAGATACCTAATTACTGTTAAAATGTTGGATGTTTGTAAAATACATCTAAATGGTATACTTTTATTCATTTATGTAGACTATTTCAATCCTTATTGATGACTATAACATTCATACTATGGTGTGTGCTACTGATGTCGACATATATAAGTAGTATGTATCATCAGTCGAAAATGGAATGTCTGGTGGCATAAGGTTTAGAAGATCGAAGGAAACAGAACGAAAACAAAGAATGATTGGTGTGGAAACGAAAGAACAATGAAGTCTGAATTGATTGATTGAGATTTTGCAGAACAAACAGTCAAGTTTGAGATAATTTATTGACAGTTTGCAAATGAAGTATTCACTGTATGGTTCTCACGTTTTACTAAGATATTCTGTAATTTGATCCCCAATTGTATCCTCGTTCACTACAATACTATGGATTTATCTTTTTCCAAAACTACTTATGAATAGAATTTATACCTTTTATCTAAGTTAATTTTTTTTTCTGTCTTTGTGAATTATTATCATAAAATCAAAATGCTACCTACCTCCATTTAACATAAATTAAAAGTTTCGAATGATTTAATTGAAATTAACGAACAAACAAACAATGGGAATAAAGGTTATTAAAAGGAGTAAATTAATAAATATATTACTTAAGTAGTATTTGTTAGTTCAGTCATTATATTATTCTAAAACTGTAAAACTTATTCATAAAATGATATATCTTCTCCTTTTAATTATATATATACATATATACAACTAATTCATTGTACAACTGAAAATGGTTGTTTGATTTTTAACAACTCTAATCCATTGGGATTATAACATCAAAATTAGAGAATGAATAGAGTTTTTTTTGTTGTTGTATCAAAATTGAGTTAATTTGACTTTGGTTTGAAAGAAACTCTCATTTCCTCTGAGTATCTAACTCATGCCTCTTTTGAAGTGTATATGTGTATACGAGAGTTGGTTTCATGTCACACAATAACATAAAATTTCATAAGTTCTCATGCTAAAATATATATATGTCTGTATATAATGTCATAAATGACGCAACAAAATGTATATTGCTACTGTTTTATGATATTACCTTACTGACAGTTTATGAATTATGAAGAGATATATCTAGATATATAAACATATAAATAGAAAACGGGGGGTGGAGACTGATTCTCATTCAAATTCTACCCACATGGTAGTATTTTTTCTTCTTCTGAGATATGAAATAACAGCAAAGTATGATATACTTGTCTTTATTTAAGTTATGTGTTTAATCTAACAGGTTGTATATATATATATATACTACAAAGATATGTTATACGTGAACATATATGAAGACTTGTACACAAGGGAAATAAATCTATCTCTAGGGCTTGGATATCACTTTGTTTAACATATAATCTGAATAATATTTGAATATGTTGAGCATAAAAGTGAATAAAGCAAACTGAATTATTAATATTTATATAAAAAAAAGATAAAGATGAACATTTTTCTTTGTTTTAATGAATTAAAAATTCACCAACACTATACAATAAAATATAAAGTTACAAGAAGATTAAGACTTTTTAATGACTATATTATGTAAGCTCCATATTCAAACTTAATTAATTGGACATTATATTTAACGGTCATATGGACTCAGTATTTAAAATTTTTATAAAAATATATTGTACGCTCGATTTGTATGATAAAATATGTAGATGACATCAATAATGTCCAAGGTTCATTACAATGCACGATAAAACTAAATAATAACTGAAACAATTTTATCCTAGCTTTATAAGCAAAGATGGAGAGTGGCTGGCAGTGGAATACATGATGCGCGTTTTGTCCTATTTGGGACTCATCAGCTAGATGTACCTGAATCTCAGATTTGATGTTCCCTCTGGGATTCGAACCCAGTAACGTTCGCTTCAAATGTCATCGCGTTATACATTTAGCTACTGAGTCCTGTTAGCCACCTACTTGTGCAGTGGAGTGAAGTTTGAATTCACTTGGTATTGTTTGCTTGAATCTCCCCATTGAGTTTTAGGACTGCAATTGTTTAGTCTCTTGTTGGCATGTGTGCAGTCCTAAATAACAATGGGAAGATACAAGTAAACAACACCAAGTGAACGTAATTTTATCCTAGTTTAAAATGTTTATCAATGCATTTATACGAACTATTACGAAACGGAAAAAAGAACCTTTATATTTTGTTAGACGTAAAATCACATTCATACCACTGATCTTCTGGTTATTGGCTATATGACGAAATCATTGCTCACTATCACAGCTAACTATCTACCATACTTTTGATTGTCCTGAAAAAAATCAAAGCCCTTTATCTAGAACTACAGGATATTTGTCTAAAAATCAGTCATATCTTACTTCGAATGTTTAATATGATAATATTAAAATGTTTATAATTAAACTAATATCTATCCTACCTATTTACACAAGATTCCGATTTCACTAACTAGTTTTATTATTGTCAGTACGAATTCATTTACAATGAAGAAGAATAACAAGGTAAATAAACTAAGGTAAAATTTAAATATGAATAAACAATCATCTATGAGAAAACTCCATTGAAACTAAACCTTTCATAATTGACTCACTACAACTTTTGTGAGTCTAGATACTGTGACGCACCGAAAAATAAAAAGAATGAGAATGTTAATGCATGCAATCATCATGTTCTTCTGACAGTAATGAAATTGAAACATTTAATACCCAAAGTGATGACAGAAAATCCTGAAATTTTAAATCAAATGTTCCAATGCTGTTTTATGATTAAAAAGAAAAATCAGTTTGGCGGTTTAAGGAAATGGTCAAATATTACTAACATCATGAGTCAAACAAAGTTCCACAGCTATTTAGAACTTGAAAGTATTGAGCAGCTGTTTACTCCTATTTTGGAACTCTTCAAGAGTGTGCTGAGTTGATCGAACTTTACAACCTATTTTCCAAAATCGAATTTAATTATTACTTAAAATGAACTTTTAGGACGACTTATTTTTATAAATAATCAATGTGATTAGTATTAAATGTCAGATATTCTATAGTTAACGACTCTACTAAAATATTCTTAAACATAAATGTTCAATTTTTAGTAAGCTATAGATTATAATTCTAAAATATGATTATAATACGATTAATATATATATATATATATATATATATATATATATATATATATTCATCTATTTATAAATTTCTTAGCGATTTGCTTACCTTCTATGAGATGAACGATTATTATTAACATGTCCTCTACCGGTACATCCTGGAGTTGGACAATGTAAAGTTTGATGGTAGAGAGCCAGTTCTATGAATCAAACAAAAGAGAAAAAATGATAAAAATTAAATATTAATGTTATATTTTAATGCGAAATCAAAAATAAACTCCAATTACCTTTTGAATATCATAATTAGTTTTGGATTGATAATGTTAAATGACCTGAAAGCACTGGACGGCCTTTTCGTCCTATTGTGGGACTCTTATAGACTACTGAGTCGGCATCCAACGATGTAAATGTCTAACTTCAAACAATCCACGAAATTGAGCCAACGTCCACCATTATCTTCAGTGAGTTACTATCCCACAACAAAGCCGGTTGAACTCCACTGGTCACTGTTTCTCACTAGAACTCCAGGAACTACCTCTTGAGGAGTCCCACGATAGAACAAAACAGCCGTCCACTGCTTCTAGGTTTTCCATGGTGATCTAGCTTCAATTGAATCATGATCTCAACTAATAAAATTACTATAATATCCACAAAAAACCCTTCTGATATAAATGTTAAATGAATTTAGAATTAGATGAATTGAGTACATTGAAAAGTAACAACATAGAATTTTCAACATCCTAATGGGTAGAAAATTTTAATATCTGACATTTCACAGGTCAATGTCAGTTGTTTCTTCTGAGTTATAATAAATACACCAAGTCTTTTCCTATTATATAACTAGTTTTAGGAAAATCAGATAAACTACATTCAGTATGTATTTATTATTTAAACTATGTAGTGAATACTTGTGAAACATACAAGTTAAACATGAAAAGTAATAGATTGTAGCTTGGTGATATGATTTACAAATGCTAAATAATTACTTACAATGCTAATGATAATTTTGTAACGATCAATGTCAAAAGTTCTTATACTATTGATTATATGAGATATTCTGATTGTAACTTTCATATCTACTTTCTATTTTTAAATACATTACACAGTAAAAGCGTTCCCGAATTCTACAATTATTATAATGATGACTTAAGTAATAAAGACCAATGATTTTGATAGGGTGTTGCTCTCTGAGCTCGATGGTTTGGTCGTGGAGCTTTCATCGTTCTTCTGAACGACATCATTAGCACAAACTTCAACCTGAAAAACCAATGATCTATATATACTGACTACTTAGTAAATACTTTAATTACCTTTGTGATTCACAAAACTACAGATAAATAATAAAACAAAAGAGTAGTCAAGCGTGAAATTACCCAAAAAAACTTTCAAAAATTATGTTTTGTTCAAACACTGATTTTGTATTGTATTTTAAATGTCTACCTGAACAGTTGTCATGTTTGTGACATACTGCTTATTCCAAACATATTATCATCATCATCAATATCATCGTCATCATCATTATTAATACATGTTGACGAGAAGTTAAATAATAGATTCTTATCTAACCAAAGTCATAGTTACACCTGGGAGGTAATGCTGAACAACAGTTTAACTATGTGCATCAATTATGTAAACAATGCGAATAAATATAACTGATTATATATTTTCTGCAGATTGTGATAAAAATCAACGTGAAGTTTTTTTTTCTTCTTCATCTTTTCTACATTTCTTTTTACAGATGATCAGTTCTACTAATTCGCATGCCTACAATCTAAAACCACAGACTTACACAATGAAATTAGATACCTTGACAACTAATAACAGTTTGTACATTGCATTTAGCACACAAGAATAATTATTTTTTCGTGTCTTCTACATAAACAAAAAAATTTAGATCAACTATGTTCGTCTCTTTGAGAAATCTAAGATTCCAGTAGAAAGATTAGTTACTAACGTGAAGATAGTTCCATGTACCATTGTTTACATTCAATTGTGTATGAAGTATGAAATTATATTATTATTTTTTTTTCCTTTTCTACTTTTTTATTTCCTTTTTCCTTCCCACAATCATCTTTATTTTTCATCAACAAATGTTTACTTAATAATATGAATGGTAGTTTTCTTTTTTTATATAGTATAGTATGTATATAGTATACATATGTGATTTGTCAGGTTTTAGCAAACACCTAGACATAAACATATAATCCTCAGTAAGGAGGTGAAAACTAGTTATTCACTTATTAGGATTTAGTCCATCATATATAGTAGAATGACTTCACTACGCATTATATATAATATGTATCAAATCTTAACAATAAAATAATCATGATCTGTCAACAATATAATATAGTATGAAGATAAAATGTATCTTTTCAGTTGAATTCGTTGGTTAAATTATAAAATAAATAAACATTAAAACTGGATACATTTTAAATCGGTATGTATTTGTGTTTTTGCTAGACAAAAAGGATCATTTCTTATTAATCATTTACTTTAGAAGAATATTTATGTTGATGTTTAATATTTCACCGATCAACACTGTTAGATCTTAATGAGTTGCATGAAAATAAAATCTAGAGTTAAAGTGAAGATTCTGAGTAAGTTTAAGGTAACTATCATTATAAACAGACATAGCTTAGAAAAAATAGCTAAATAGCTGTTTCATACCCTTTTGAAACTTTTCAGTAGTAGGTACAAATAACCTCATACGAAACCGAACATAATAACTTGAGGTTTTACAATGATCACAATACCACTGGGCTACCTAGTGGAATTCATTGGTTCTATGGCTTTTCAAGTAACATTAATTAATGATGAAACTTATTGTGAAAATGAAGAACACTGTGGTTTGTGCAAAATTCACTGACAAATCTGAATAAAAATACTATTACACATAATTTACAAAACGTTGTTCCGTGAAAATTTACACTTTTAATTTTTGCTAACTATTAAACAGTTCATGATAATATGAGTCAGTTGTTTATTTCATTATTAAAGATTGTATTGGCTCATTATGAACTAGTTGACTTTTTATATCAAAAATGAATTATACACATATTCCTTTTTAATTGATCTACATACTGAAGAAGATCTACTTACTGTGGAATTTTATTTCTGTACAAAGTGTTACTTGTCAGTTATAGCAATTCATAGAACATTTAAATAAAATAGATACTAATAAATTTTATTCTCTATAGAGAATAATATTCGTGTTGTTCCGTTGTACTATTTAAACGTGGATTAATGTGAATTCGGTTATTTGTTCTCTGAAGAAGTGACTTAAACCGAGTCACGAAACGTTAGAAAATCTAGTTTTTCTACTTATTGGGATATTACAAATATATTAATTCATTTATAACAATCTACCCAATGTTTTCTAATGTACATAATGAAGTTGAGATTAATAGTTAAAATGAATTAATACATTTGACTAACATATCACAATTAGGTTTCTGTATAAAACTATTGGGTTTAGTGTATTTACTTATCATTGTATTGGTCAGGTACTCGTCATTCGAATGAAACGCATATCCTGGATTCCAGTGCTAGCTACCATCCATCTCTGCCTATAATGATTGTGACATAAGGCACTATCGAGACAATCCATACAGGATATATATGTGCTAATAAGAAACTGCTCAATAGCAGTCCTAAACATGAATGGGGAGATTCAAACAACCAGTATAAAAATGGATTTCATCTGTATTTGTTCAAATAAGAGGTTCTCGTGAATTAGTTTATTATTTACTATATTTTTATTCATCTTACCTCATTAATGGAGGATAAGTTTAAAGATAGATTGGTTAGAATATTTCAAAAAAGTACTAATTTTTCATAGTCCTCGAACTTGATTTTGCCATAAAGATTACTTCTTTAAGCGTTATCTTATCCTGTTGTAACATATGTGGATATTCTTTTAGTTATTATTATGTATTATGATGATATTCACTTCGTATAAACTATAATAAGTGAACAAACAGCTATACATCCATACAAATATTACACATATGGATGAATAAATTTTTCATAGGGTATAATATATATCTTATTGTATTTGATTAACTATATAACATGTGGTACTATTCTACAGAATTGTGATAAGATTATGAATTCCTTAATACTTTATATTTTGAACAACATTAATTTCTTATTTTCTCTTCTCTCTCTCTTAACTCTAGTCTAAACATACACGTGGTTTTTCAAATTAGTTATTAAGTTCCATATATCTTTAATCTATTTGCATACTACTTATATCTTTATAACTAGTGTACACATTTGAATAAGTAAAAAAGAAAAAAAATCAAATCTTATCAATATGGTTTTTCTTTTTAAGCAAAGCAAAAATCTACTAACAGGTATCCATACAAACAACACATACCAAAAAATGTTTAATTAAAGCCAATTTAAAGACTAGTTCACTGATTAGAAATAAAAATGAAGTCGCGTGTCCAATTTTCCAATTATCTTCTCTAATTTGAAAAGATGAACAAAAAATTTTGCTTAGTAATTCTCTTTTTTTCACCCTCCAAAAGCTTTCCGATTAGTTTTCTTAATAACTATTAAGAAAAAAGAATATTTGCTTGATTCTGTTTACCATTTTTAATGAGAGATTTCATATTGCCAAAAGTGGTAATGCAGATATATATATTTACAAATAACAAGAAAGATTAGAACAAAAGAAAAACTATTCACTTTATACCAAAAAGAAGAAGGAATATATCATTATGCAAGTAATTCTACCAGAAATATATATTAATCTCAACTCTTACTACTTATACTATACAGATATATAAAATAGTAGTATTAACAGGTGCATCTACTTATCACGATGTTTAAGACTTCATTTTATAGTGTTTGTTCTATTAAGACACAATAATAGCAGTCAATTAGTTCATGGTAATTTTGTTTCACTTTTAATACTTAAGAAATTTAGTTCAAAAAATTGGTAGTTACTGTCAAATTAGCTATATATGTATATGTATATATAAGATTTCTTAGTGTGTGACTGTTTAAACTAGGTCGAATTATGACAGATTTAGCCTAGTTTGTATGCCAATCTCTTGTTAATATTATTATTTATTTATTTAAGGTTTATACTAGAAAACATCTGTATTAAACTAGATAAGTTGATAAACTAGATGCTGACTGATTTTATATCAGGAAAGTTGTATTGGTATGTAGGTGGGTATTTAAAAATGATAATCTAAGATTTGAAACCGTTTTTTTGTTTTTTCAGAATATATTTGGAGCGATAAAAGTTTATATATTTAGATTTTTATTTTCGTTGCGGACTAACTGCAACTGTCGAACAATCATAAACAAATGATTATGGAATAGATGTTTTTTTAAAGTTTGGGATATCTCTGGTGTTTCAGTTTATTAGCTTCACTGTAAGTAATCTTCACTAGTCTTTATAGTGTAAAGAAAACGCAGTAGTTTGACAATGAACATGTAAAAAAAGTTGATTTTCAAAACTTCATATGAATGAAATGATATTTCTGTTTTTGCTTAAGTTAACAAACTGTCTAAAAAGAATTTCGGTACTACATTATGAAATTTAGATAATATACAGTTGTAGAATATATATTTATTCGTATTTCCATCATAATATATGAGCTAATAAGTGTAACAAACGAGAACACAAGTGAGGACCACCGAATGTATCTGAACACAAAATTACAGAATATCTTAATAAAACATAAGAACCATACAAGAAATACTTCATTTGCGAAATGTCAATCAATTGTCTCAAACTTGACTGTTTCTTTTGCGAATATCAGTCAATCATCTCACACTTCGTTGTTCCTACATTTCCATAACAATTGTTTTCTGTTCCCATTATTTCCTTCTCGACCTTCTGTTCCTAGACATTCTATTCCTGACTAGCTTATATACTACTTATGTCGTTATAAGTAGCACATACCACATTAAGTAGCCAGGATAAATAGACCTGTATCAGTTATGATACTAATCTGAATTACTCATTGGATTAAACAGTATTTGTTGATTGACAGTATAGAATGTATATGATTGTGAAAATAAAGCAATCATAAATAAGTTTAATAAAATTTCTAGGATAAAATCGATTAGCAAAACTAACTAATCTCTTACTATTCGAGGAAATGTTAAGTTTATCATAGAAATACTGAATAAGTTTATTTCATGTTGGCTTATCAAACGTAAAAAATGAAGTGACAAAGTTAATTTTCAATAAAAGGGAGTTGAGATTTAAAATTTATAATGCTGTAAAGTAGACATAAGAACTTTCGTCTAAATTAGGGCGAATAGTTTCACAGTATTTGGACGCCGAGTCGATGTAAGACATTAAGTAGGAATAATATATTTGTAAAATCTCAGCGAATGAATTTGAAGTAAATCCAACGTTTCGCCTGGCAATCTGGTCCAAGCTTTTTCAAGGAAATATATTCCTATTCAATGTTATAAACTAGATATTGTTAATTTATAGTCGAATAGAATAAAACAAAGTTAAACACCTTGAAATCAAATACTGTGAATATGAATAAAATAGTGATAATCTTCTTTCTTTTCAGAGATTTTGTTATTTATGATGAATTAGTTTAAGGTTGTGAATAAAATAATGATTATATTTAATAGGACGAAATGGCCGTTCAGTGCTTCCAGGTTTTAAATGATGGTCTAACATTTATCAGTTCATGATTTCAATTTCATTGCTTTTGAAATATCAATGATCACAAATAGAACTTTTCACATCATTTCTGTAATAATCTTCTGAATAATTTCACAACAAATCAGTCTTAATATATCCTAAATGCTTATTTATAGAGATTAACTTAATAAGTGACCAAATCAATTCCTAATGATAAATCTGTCAAAATAAATTGTTCTGTGTTTACTTTTCATCACATGGAGAAGTTTCTATAATTTACGAATTGAACAATTCTTTTACGTATATTGATGTAACCTATCTCTAACTTTTTTCAAACCTAAATGTTTCATTCGAGATCAACTTGAACTTTTATACAGTACCAAAAAACAAGTTGTAATAGTATTCCACTAATAAATTAGAAGGTATTTGTTTCATATACATTATTAGATTGAAATCTTTAATAGGATTAGAAGTTCACTAATTTCTGAAGTTTAAGTCCTCACAGGTTTGGTTTCATTGAATAGTTTGACTAGATTATAAAATGAACTTAAATGTTATTCGCGGATGTAAAGACGAGGATCGACAAAGCAAGGACCACATTCCTACAATTGAAGAACATTTGGAACTCAAAATAACTCTCAACTAATCTCAAAGTGAGAATCTTCAATACGGACGTCAAGACAGTGAATTATACTGTACGAAGCTGGAACGTGAAGAGCTACTATATCCGTCATCATGAAGGTACAAGTATTTATAGACAGCTATCTACGCAGAATACTCAACATTCACTGGTCGGATACCATCAGCAACAGCTTTCTGTGGGAGAGGACAAACCAACTTCCAACTGAAAAAGAAATTAGGAAAAGACGTTAGAAGTGGATCGGACATACATTGAGGAAATCACCAAACTGCATCACGAGGTGAGTGCCAGTTTGGAATGTTGAAGGGAAGCGGAAAAGAGGAAGGCTAAAGAACACATTACTCTGGGAAATGGAAGCAGATATGAAAAGGATGAATTATAACTGGAAAGAACTGGAAAGGATTGCTTGGGTCAGGGTTTGATGGAGAATGCTGGTAGTCGGCTTACGCTTCTCTGTGATGAGTAACATGCGTAAGTAAGTAATTGTTACTCGATTAGCTTTGTTTCCAATTATTATTAAAGCCTAAATATTCTTTCAAATTAAGGTTATCAAGATTGTTGAATTTCGTTGACTGGTTCATAATTTTATTGGAATGTTTTATATTTAATAAATTTAACTTATTTATACAAGAGTTAATCACTTACCTGCTACACTGGCTCTATCTTTTCGTGGACAACCAGAAACACTAAAAGCAATAGAATAAAAGTAGAAAGCTATATTAATTTATACGGTTAATAAAAGATTATAAAGTCTATTAATAAGTATTGATGCTAATTTATATAGACAGTGAGTTGTTTCAAAAGATTTATGTCATACTTCTGTATTACTATTTCGAATTCCAGCCATGCTCACAAAAGATAAATGTTAAATTCTGTTTCATCATTAAGTTTAGTCACCTATCCAGTTCTATTATTGATGATCACTTATAAGATAACTATAATGTATTCGATTGTTAAACATTTCACCAGATTTTAATTTCTTTTGAAGGTCTTTTAGGAAATGATAACAGACCATAAAAATAATTTGTAGAGATGAAATGCATAAAAAAACTTTTGTGAAAAGTATTCTAACACTCAATAGATATTATTAAGTGGAATTTTGTAGATATCGTGTGCAAATATTCAAAAACAAAATAGATCATTCCGTAACTAATAAACTTAAATTATCCAAGCTCTATAAGCAAAGATGGATAGTGGCTAACAATGGAATCTAGGATGCGCGTTTCGTCCTATCTGGGACTCATCAGCTGGATGTACCTGCATCTCAGATTTGATATTCACTCTGGGATTCGAATCCAGTACCGTTCACTTCAAACGCCATCGCGTTATCCACTTAGCTACTGAGTTCTGAGAGTCACCTGCTTGTGCAATGGGGTAAAGTTGTATTCACTTGGTGTTGTTTACTTGTATCTTCCCATTGTTATTTAGGACTGCCACTATTCATCATTGCTTATAAATCTTGTAACTTCAGGCAATATCGAGGCAGTCTGTACAGGATGCACATATGCTAACAAGAGACTGATCAATTGCAGTCCTAAATGACAGTGGAGTGATACAAGTAAACAACACCAAGTGAATTAAATTATCCAAGTTTATTTAGCATCCCAAAAGAAATATGAATTGGTTTGTTTAAGAACGAGTGTCTTATTTAAAAAAATTGTGAGCTATACTTATTTTCAATTCATTATTATTCGTAGTAGTATCATATTGATGACAGGTCTTATTGAATTACATGGTATTTTTGTAGTTCATATCACGGAGAGACTTAAACAAAACAACCATCGTAAACGAAGAAGCATCGAGAAGTTATTTCTTTATGGATTAGGACTCCCCAGTAGTACGCATCCATGACCCCATCAGTAACTAGTCAGTGATATCAACTATTAAATTCCACAATCTAGACAAACCTAACATTATCTAATAATCACGTGCTGACTAGCGACTGAGTTCAAAATGTAAGTACTGAAGTTATAGTAAGAACCCTTGACCAATGAAGTTCAAATATGATAAGTTTTAGTCCCTCACCCACTAATTATATTAGATAGTTGCACAGCACCGCGAATTGATTGAAGTTAAATATATGAACCACTGGATACTAGCTCAGTTGTCTAAATTTTAACCGTTCGTAAAGAGAGCCATAGCTTCTGGAAGTAGTTTCTGAGTAATACCGAACTAGGACGAAGAGCTGTCCTGTTTTCCCTCGTTTTTAGCGATTGCATCGCTGAGATCCATTTGTGATAAACAATTATATAATTTCCACAAATACTTTGTAATAATTATATTTTTAAATTTAACGGTAAGTTCTTCTTTTGCAGTTTTTATTAAATTAAGCAAGACTTACCACATAGATTATATACTAACATTTCACTCATATTTATTGTATCCTAAACATAATCATTCACTTCAGTGATATCATTAAGACAGTTAATTAATTTTACCGAGATTAAAAGCAAATAATCGAAATTTGGGATTTCTAAATGACCATTTCTGAAATTATTACGCGGCAAGTAAATATTGATCATATGGGTACTTCAATAATCATCTAATTGAACATAAGTAAACAGCCTTTTATAGACAACCGAAATAAACTACATCAAATGTATCACTAATTACTTATTGCTTAGTCTAATACTAACTAATTACTAAATTAGTAGTGAGTTTTTCTACCTACTGAGGTAATGATTAACTGATTGTAGAAGAATGAATTACTATCTATATCCCAGAACTAACAGAGTTGATTCAGATAGTATTGTAACACTATTATTATATAAGCATCTAAGGAATTAAGAGCATATTATAAGAATCTCAAGTACGAAATTGATATTGTAATAAATTTTAGTTTTGTAAATTTGTTTATTACTGTCTCCATCAACAAACGTTTATATATTTTACGTTAAAACACATCATTTTATTTTTCAGTAACTTAGTCTAAAATCTCGTTTGACTTAGGACAAGGCTTGTCATATTGTTATTAATGGTGAGGTTCTTACTAGAATAAGGTATTCATTTAACAATAGTTCTTATCCTCGTTCATTTGTTTAAGATCTATTTAATATCAGTCGGAATTGTCTTCCATAAACTGAAATCAGGGTAACAAGTGGATTGGTATTTTTTTAAAGAATAACGATTTATTCTACTACGAAATTAATAAACATTGTGAAAGCACTGACCTTCTGTGGTATGAATACAATCCAGTAGCATGTCCAGTTCCATCACAATCTCTTATTGGACATCTACCCTCAGTATTTCGATCTTTCTTAGACCCTGAAATAAAAAGAGAAAACACTATATTTT
Source organism: Schistosoma mansoni (assembly GCF_000237925.1). NCBI lineage: Eukaryota > Metazoa > Platyhelminthes > Trematoda > Strigeidida > Schistosomatidae > Schistosoma > Schistosoma mansoni. The sequence continues at coordinate 42,868,719 of NC_031502.1, forward strand.
TGTTACCAAACGTTTGTAAAATAATTCTTCTGATAGTTACCAGTCTAAAACACAAAATGCCTGCTTTTCTATACAGTTATATAAATTGCAACCTAAAAACATTACTAGTCTTCTTTTAGATAGCTTAAAATATCTAATGTCAAATAAACATTTTATTATATGCCAAGATTCATTTATAATAAGCACGTTTAATTCTGAAAAAGTTAATTTAATGAAACTTTCAAATTTTAATATATATGTAATCAGAAGGGATTTTTTGTAGATTGCAGTAATTTAATTGTTGAGTTAATCAATCAATTAAAGCTAAACCACCAGTCCATGAAATTAGTTGAAGGTAGACACTAACACAGATAGATGCCGGTTCAGTGGTCTAGAGGATAAGCGTTCACGCGGGAGACCGATAGGTCCTTGGTTCAAATCTTTTGAGGCGAGATCGTGGACGTTCACTGCTGAGGAGTCCCATACAAGGACGAAAAGATCATCCAGTGCTCTCAGGTTCTCAATGATCATCTAGCATTAATTGACACATGAACTCAGATATATATGTAATCAGTGAATTTAGCGAATAATTATGGAATTATTCATGTTAAATCATGAGTTATTTATTTTTATTTAATTTAATATAGTTCGGATAATGTTTACAGTCAAATTAGAAATCCTTTTTCACTTTCAGTTAATAATGAATAATTGAAAACCATTTCGAACCGAAGTTCGCAGAAATATTATTCAAATGACATCATTTTTACAACATCCCATATTGCTTGTTTAAGACTTAATATTTACATGAACTCGGTAAGTGAAATAAGGTATATATTCATACCCTTCGTTGTATTAACAAGATAATTTTATAGAAAATAATTGGTTAATTACACAGATCTTATAATCTCATTTTCAGTTATTGAATGAAAAGATTGAAATTTCTTTAAATAAAGTAATAATATTTACAAATAAATTAGATACAAAGGTGAAGGATGAATATTTACTGAATTATCAGGAGGGAGTTTTGTGGAGATTTTAGTAATTTTATAGTTGAAATCGTAAGTCCATTGAAGCTAGAACACCATAGAAAACCTGGAGGCACTGGATGGCCGTTCCGTCCTATTGTGAGACTCATCAGCAGTGCGCATCTACGATCCAGCCTCAAGAGATTCCAACCCAGAACCTATTAGTCTCGCGCGCTAGCACTGATCCAGCATCCAACGGTGTTAGTCTCTAACTTCAACCGATCCACGAAGTTGAGCAACCATTCACCAATGTCTTCAGTGAGTTGATATCTCACAACAGACCTGGTTGAACCCACCTGGTCACTACTTCACACTAGGACTCCAGGAAATACCTCTTGGAGCTTGGGAGTCCTACACTGGGATGAAACGGCCGTCCAGTGCCTCCAAGTTTTCCATGAAGGTCTAGCTTCAATAGACTCACGATCTCAACTATTAAAAATAATTTTCATTTGAAAATTCAATCTACCAAAATTATATTTACCTTGAATAGATTTTATTTTAAGAGAAATATTTTGTTGAAAATTTTTTCTTGTTAAATAATCATTTGAGTTAGTATTATTATTACAATTGTCTAAATCAGATTTTGATGAAATAGAAGATGAAGGTGAATTCAATGATGATGTATTCATAATATCAAATAATAGCAAATTATCATTATCATTTTTATTTTCATTCATATTATTATTTTGATTTAATTCATTATTTTCTAATAAATAATTAACAAAATGATTTGTTTTCTTTGTATTATCATTTTGTTTAGATAATAATGATTGTTTAACTACTAAATTGTTATGAGTAGTATTATCAGTGATATTATTATTGTTATTGATTTTGTTCTTTTGATTATTTATAAGATAATAATTGTTATTATGTATAAATTCAGATGGAGTAACAAATTTTTTCTGATCATGATATTCATTACACATTTTGGTTGGATTACATTCGTTTCTTCCATCAATTGGTAATAAAGTTCTTGGAATAGGTGATATCTGTTCAAAATTAGTTGTTAGTTCATTTACTGAATTGTCTAATTGATTAGTGTTATTCATCCTAAGGGTAGGTAAGAAAATAAAAATTTCAGTAAACAATTATAAACTCCTTTTTTACAAAACAGAATATTTTAAAAGATAACACATGAATATTTTCAGAAGGGGCTTTCGGTAATTTTATATTTGAAATCGTGAGTCAATTGAAGCTAGGGTTTTAGTGAGAAGCAGTGACCAGTGGAGTTCAACCGGATTTGCTGTGAGATATCGACTCACGGAAGACAATGGTGGATGGTTGCTCAACTTCGTGGATTAGTTGAAGCTAGGCATTAACACTGTTAGATGCCGGCTCAGTGGTCTATCCGTTATGTTCTTTGGCGCGAGACTTGTAGGTCCTGGGTTTGAATCTCTTGTGGCGGGATCGTGAATGCGCATTGCTGAGGAGTCGCACAATAGGACGAAATGACCATTCAGTGCTTCCAGGTTTTCCATGGTGGTCTAGCTTCAATTGACTCATGATTTCAACTATAAAATAAAATATATATTTATGTATCTACGGTTAATAGTTTTAAAAAAAAGAATCACTAGTAAGTACAAATTAGCTCATTCTTGATATTCAGGACGAAAACTTTAAATCAAACAAACTCTTAGCTCTCTAAAAAACAATGTTATTAATGTTTTAATAGGCTGAAAAAAATTACACATAAATATTAAATAACAAATGCATTCAGCCTTTGTAAATAGTCTTTTTAAATTAATTTAATAAGAAGGTTTATACGTAAGTAAAAATGTCCATATTGTGAGAGAATGAATTAAAAGTTTTTTATCATTTTTTATAAATTCATTAATTTATCAGAAGAGGGTCTCATGGAGATCTTAGTAACTTAATAATTGCATTCATGGGTTAATTGAAGTTAGACCACCATGGAAAACTCGGAAGCACTGGATAACCGTTTCACCCTAGTATGAAATTCTTCAACAGTGCGCACCCACGGTGGCGCAATTTCATGAATTGGCTGAAGTTAGACATTAACACAGATGGATGCTGGCTAACTCAATACTATAGAGGTTAAGCGTTCGCCAGCGAAACCGATAGGTCCTGCGTTCGAATCCTACAAGGCGGGATAATGGATGTGCGCTGCTACGAGGTCCCATACTAGAACAAAACGGCCGTCTAATGCTTCTAGATTTCCCAATATGGTCTAACTTCAGTTGAATCATGAATTCACCTATTTATATAAATTCATTTCATAGCCAAAATGTAATAATTAAACATATATAAAAAGATTAAATAGATTAATTTAAGAACTAAGAAGTGTGAAATTAGATTACTATATAGATATATTTTTTTCTTTCATATATTTACTTTGGTTTTCAAATTTTTCTGGATAAGTTTTATTTTACATTTGGCATAAACTCAAATTCCTTTTTTTTCTGTCTTAATTACAGATAACAGATATGTTTATCAAATAGAAAATTTTCATAATTCACATGTTATGTTTTGAATTGATTAAGATATATGATATGTTGGTTTCGCAAAAAAACAAAACAAAAAAAACAAACATAAATAGCGCTTTATACAAACGGAGAAATTTTTACTAGTTAAGTAAACAAGTTAATCAAACTATGGAAAATTACACAGTTAAGGCATCAAGTATGACATAATTTTGTAAATGATTTTTTATCCTACATTAAAAAAATTTTTTCTATCGGCAAAAATCAATGTTAATCACTTGGAATTATGGTTAGTTAGTAACAATAGTTAACTTAAACAGTTGTATATATTGAAGAACTTTTAGAAAACTTCAAATCAAAATTCCTAGTTAACTTTGAATATTAATTATTATCAGAATGGGCATTTATGGAGATTGTAGTAATTTAAGCTAGATCACTATTGAAAACCTGGAAGCTCTGGTTGATCGTTTCGCCCCAGTATGAGGTTCTTCAGCAATGCGCACCCACGATCCTGCACTCAAAAGTCGGGTCGAAGCAGTTATTCGCCTTAGACAATGGATGAATGATTGCGAAAGACTATGTATTAACTGAAGTTTGACATTAACACCGTCGGATCCCCGACTGCTCAGTGTTCTAGAGGTTAAGAGTTCATGAACGAGACTGAAGGCGCTGAGTTCGAATCCCATGCGTTGGATCGTTGATGTTCACTTCTGAGGAGTCCTATACTAGGATGAAATGGTCGTCCAGTTCTTCCAAGTTTTTAATGGTGATCAAGCTTAAATGGATTCATGAATTCAATTATTAATATTATTTATTTATCAGAATCTTATTCGGTTATTTTTGGTCGAATAGATATTACTGGCATTACCACTGATCATAGTTAATGATAAGAAACATGATATTCAAAAAATAATTATCATTATTCATATAACTTATTTTTTGTCTGCTTTTTATTTGATGGTAACTGATATTACCAAATAGGATAATTATCAGTTAGACAAATAATCAGAAGATAGATTGTTTAGACAACTGTTAAATAAGTCAGTACTCAATTGGATTTGACCATGCAAATGAAACACCTACTTTGAATTTAAAAGGAAAACGTTTATATTCCACCTGATGATCTTCAAAATAAAACTAAATAATAAGAAGAGGAAAGGATTGTCTGAAAATACTGGTGGGAAATAATATTCTGTATCTCATATAAAAGTTGGTGTAGCAACGGCTTACGTAATGTTCATGTTTTCACGTTATGAGCCCACAGATAATAGTTTTTCAGATGAATAAACACATAGTGTTAAAAATCTGTCAGATCACAAAAGGGTTGAGATAGTTTTTGTCTAAGTTTATAAAATCAGGAACATTTATGTTCACTCTACGAGCTATAAAGTTTCTGTCTTAATTTGAAACGTGTTGAGATTTTGAGTTTCTTCATTTGTTAATACACCTATCTGGGAAATGAGGAGTTTCCGTCTTTTAAATGATTAAAATACAGTACATACTCTATCTCATAGTTAAATGTTTAAACTATTGAGTCTTAGTAAATATTTTCCGAGTTTCGTTTTCACCACACACTTTAGTATTTGTTGATATTTAGGATGAAAAGTTGGTATCATACAACTACCATTCGGACCGGCAAAATGAAACAATTAATAAGTGGTAGAATCTTAACCTAGTTTCACGATCAGAAATATTAATTATTACAATTTCTCATGCGATATTGTCCACTATCATTTCATTTATATGATGGGGTAGGATTTGATGTATACCGTATTCTCATAGCTAGACTTTTAGTAATATTATGTATTACACCCCTGAAAAAATAAACAACCATATTTATATGTTATTCATTTTGTAAAACTCATCAATTTGTAAGAAAGAATTTATAAACATTTACTTCATCAGAACACATGACATTTACAAGAATCTAAATTAGTCTGTGAAATAATTAGATTATCCATATAATAATACAAGGTGTATAATCTGTTCAAAATTATTTGTTCCAATGTACCTTTTAACATGACCTTGAGAAGGGGTAGATAATTTACAAAGAAATTTCATTACCAATTTGATGAATATCAGACATAATTACATTTTGTCACCAAATTACCGTTTTTAAATAATGCACTTTCGCGCCCCCTACTCAATCTTAATTTGAAAATAGATTTAGTAAAACATGTATACATAGTTTAAGGCGATCAAGTAGTTTGTTAATAATTAATCATTATTTCATTTATTTCACTCGATGTTTCATTCGTTCACTAAATAAGTCTGTACCAGACAATTTTATGATTATTAATAGTATTTTGGCTGAAACTGACTACTACTACTTTATATGTATATGAATAGGACTAAATGGTTCGTTTTGGAATTTTGTTTAAATGTAAATACAAGCAAATGAAACTTATCATCAGTATAATATATTACCTAAATGTCACCATAACAAAATAATATCAAAGTAATCTGTCATAATAAGAAAAAATGACAAGTCTCATGAGGTTTTTATACAAATATAAGAAAAATATCTGAAAAACAATTTGTAATCTTACATGTTAGTTAACATATTAGGGTATATATGTGATCAGATTGTTCGAAATGTATTGCGCTAATATATCACATAGTTCTGATAATCTTCATCTTCTTATTACATTATCGAAATTTATCAAAGGGACTAATTGCTTTAAACATTGAGGGTGTATTCCTTTTGTTAAACAGTTGTATACTGTACACAATTTTAATCATTATTCGTGGTGTACTTTTTAAAGTTTTGATCAACTAAATTTTATAGTCAATACGTAGTATTGAAAATAAGTCTGGTAAGGCATTTTATAAAAATATGAAATTGTTCTTTGAAGATATTAAGACTTTTAATGAAAACTACATAAATACGCTGTGACATAGTTTGTAATATATAGGCATTAATCTATTGAACTACTCCACAAAATTCACATTATTATCTAGCTATGACCTTTTAGTATTAGTGAATTAATGATAAATAACAAGAAAAATTATAGTTTGATTCTGACATCTCCAGAAAGTTCAGATAATTTTTGGTGTGGGTTTGTTCTCTGAGCTAGATGGTTTGGTCGTGGAGCTTTCATCGTCTTTCTGAACGACATAATCAGCACAAACTTCGGGTAGAAGTGAAGTGTTTGAAAGCCCCACGACCAAACCATCCAGCTCAGAGAACAAACCTACACCAAAATCATCCACCTGAGCTACAAATCTTCTCCCCCGGTTCAGATAATATTTTAATTTAAAAATTTAGTTACCTGTATTCTTTTTGTGATATTTAGTCGACGATTTTGCGCGTTACTCAAATACAGAGAAACTGATACAAATTATTAGATTGAAAATTTTTTACTGCTAGTTGATATATTTAGATGATTTCCTGGAAGTTTCTATTTGTGTAGACCTGTTGGTTCTATGCCTGATTTTATGTAAAGTCAAGAGTATACTTTAATGAGTAGTCCTAACATAAAACAAATAAAGTTTGATATTTGGTGATTAGTTTAAAATGATTATCATCTCGATATAAGTTTATGCCAGAAATGATCGTCAAATTGGGTACATCTAAAAATCCACTAGATAATCGCTAAGATTTATCTCAGAAAGAAATACAGAGTCAAGGTGTCAGTAATTCTTAAAATCCGATTATCTTGATAAAATGTAACTTTGTCAGTCTACAGTGATTATACAAAACTAATATTTTATAAAGACGAATCAATATTTTAACATTAAAATGTGAAAATTAGCACAGGGTAAAGCCTATTGTCAAAAATGTCCATAATGAAAATAAGACAATCTAATCACTTCTTATTAAGCTAATTTTGATGTAGTTTTACTCAATCGATTGTTACCTTTATGTAAAAACATTTCTTACTATAGATGCTTACCTATACGAACATATTGAATATAGTTGAAACCATGAGTCAATTGAAGCTAGATCACCATGGAAAACCTGGAAGCACTGGAGGGCCGTTTCATCCTATTGTCGAACTCCTCAGCAGTGCGTATCCACGGTCCCACCAGTAGAATTCGAACCCAGGACCTATCAGTCTCACGCGCGGGAGCTTAACCGATAGACCACTGAGCTGGCATCCGTCGAGTGCTTCCAGGTTCTCCATGGTGGTCTAGCTTCAATTGACACATGAATTCAACTATAAAATTCCTGAAATCTGCACAAAAACCCTTCTGGTAAAATGTATTTACATCAGCTATCCTTCAAATGACTAAAACAGTGTTAAGTGTATCAAAACCACCCCACTTAACATAAATATTTCAAAAAGTTTTCTGTAATCCAACAAAGCGTAATTGAGTCAATATGAACAAATTAAAATATGAACATATGGAACTCACAATTTGATTAGTGTATACATTTGACGTGCATTTCCTTCAATGTTTTTAGCTCAATTGGAAATATGAAATCAGTTATTATCATACTTCAAATGATATTAGAAGTTTGTTTTAACTATTTAAAAAAAAATAGTGTATCATTCATGACAATTTTAAGTTGATGGGAATTCAGCTGTTTTATAAATACGTACCTTAGTTATTGAAATAGTTGTTATTGATATAACAAATATCTTGTTATATATTCGAATGGCAAAGGCCAAACAGTTTAATGACTGGGACTATTGCAGTATAATGTATTTTAAGAAAAGTTTGATGATTGAATTCATAATTTGACTCAATCTAGACGACCATTGAAAACCTAGAAACACTGGACGACCGTTTTGTCCTATTATAGGACTCCTCAACAGTGAACATCCACGATCCCACACGTGTGACACAAAACCTAAGACCTTCAGTCTCGCGTGTGAATGCCTAACCTCTAAACCACTGGTCCGACATCTAACAGCGTTAATGTATAACATCAATCGACCCATGATCTTTCGCAACCATTCATCCATTGTCTGAGGTAAATAAAATCTTGAATTCGATTATCAAAATCACTACAATCTCCACGAAACCCCATTCTGATAAAAATTTAATAATTTCACTATTGGATATGTAACTCTCATTTGTAATAATAGTGATAAGTGATCAGTCAAGTAATTGGATTTCATAAATAAAATTACATCATATGTTTGAAATGAAATGAAATTGAATAAACTATCAATACTCGTGAAATATAAAAAAGTTCCTTTTTCAGTAATACTTGTCTTATATTACTCAACTGTATACAAGCAATCACTTTATGGTATGCAAATATTATCAACAAGTTGGAAATAACAATTACGGAAGTTTTGATTAATGGCTTCAACTTTTATAATTAAATAGAATCCCAATATCAGAACTCTTATTTGAATTTTCAGTGACCTATATCCCGATTTCATATGAAATTTTCAACTTTTGTACTTTAGATATACTAAATAATGTTATATTTAAGTTAATAAGGAATAAATTGCCAGCATATTGCACTGGAGTCGAACATGTTAAAAGTGGAACAATTACTCGGTTAAACAGTCAAATTCTAAGTGAACTAAAAATATGACACTTGAATCTAAACATGAAATTTATAGGTTATTTATCACGTATGTAGGCTGTAGATTCATACTGCTTAATTCTAAGGATAGAGGACAGCACAACTTCTCAGTGCTCTCTCGTTTTAAAAGATTTTCTTGACGAAGTCATTTCATGACTATAGCTACCTCTAAATAGTGCTGGTAAAAATAATCATAATAACAGTAGTGTTAGTCTACCAACGATAATCAGCCTCGGTAACACTAAAACCACGAATAGTAATTGCAATAGTAGCCAAAAACTAACACAGAGGAATGTAAATAAGAAATATCTTTCACATTTTCCTGCAGTAAATTTAAACAATGAAGTGCTTTAATTCCATTCTTAGTTTACTAGAATCAGATACTTCTTTCTACTCAAATCTCTTTGTCACTGAAAATTCTGTATATGCATATCACAGACCAGAAACAAATAATTAAACAATAAATTATTAGTATTTGTCACACACAATCATGTTAGACGTAAACTATTTATGAAATGACAAGAAGTTCGAATTTTCATTACAAACTCAAATGTACGCATGTTGAATTCCAGCATACAGCTTAGATATGAAGTCTTTTACTGAATAAGCAGAAATATTAGTCTAAGAATTACCATGCCAATCAACTAATAGAAAAAATTCAATGAAATTGTTAATTAGGTTGTGTTTTTAGAGTCGGTGAAGTAAATAGTAAACATCTTGACAAAACCATTACCTAATCATCTATCCCATTTGAAATTAGTTTATTGTGAATAAATTCATATTAAATGTCATTAATGGAAATGATTATAAGTGAAAAAACACAAAATTAATCGTAATGATTTAATAATGATTACATTGTCGATAAGTTTAGAAGATAATTAGATGTATGAATTCAAATACGTCTAGTTTGATGTCATAGAAAATTGAACAAAATATCTTATTTTTCCAAAAGATTATTTGTTTTTAAAGATTTTATATAGATGAAATCATGAGTTAATTGAAGCTAGATCACCATGGAAAACCTGGAAGCACTGGATGGCCGTTTCGTCCTATTGTATGACTTCTCAGCAGTGCGCATCCACGATCCAGCCTCAGAAGATTTGAACCCAGGACCTATCAATCTCACGCGCGAGAGCTTAACCTCTAGACCACTGAGCCGTCATCAAACGATGTTAATGTCTAACTTCAACCAATCCACGAAATTGAGCCAACGTCCACCATTGTCTTCAGTGAGTTGCTATCTTCCAACAGACCTGGTTGAACTCCACTGGTTACTGCTTCTCACTAGAACTCCAGGAAATAACCTCATGGAGCCAGTCACTTGTGAGCATATGAGATTTATTCGTTATTCAAATGCTCCATTGGTAAAAACTGTTATATATAAGAGTTATAATCTTTTTAGTAGTGTTTAAAAGCAATGACGTAAAATATTGATCTATTTTCTTTCATTTTAGTGTACTTATATTACTGTTTATGAATGAATCTTCCTTAGTGAAACTTTACACTTTTATTTAAAAAAGTACCTCTGATAAAGATTAGCAAGTTATACTAGTGGGGTTATAGAGATCTATATTAAACGTTATGGTGATCTATTTCAAAGCTCAGAAAAAGTGACAGAACTATTAAAACAATTCTTGCTTAACTAATATTTTAGTTGTTACAGTTTAACACTATAATCACTTTCTCTATATTAATATATGAACCACAAATTCAACAGATTTTGTAGCTATGCTTACTAACATGAGTAACTTAAAAGTTAAAAATTTAACTGTAGATTCCACGTGCGAGATTGTGGATGTACACTGCTGAGGAGTCTCATACTAGGACAAAAAAGTCTTCCAGTGCTTCAATGGTGGTCTAACTTAGGTCGACTCGTGAATTCAACTGTGGTTATATTTCAAAGCGGACTCGATTCATAACTGGTAGCATTATCTGATAAAGAAGATGAGTAAAGTATCCAAGTAAACCTGTTTTTTTAAATAAACAGGTGCAGTTTGGAGAGATTCACTTCCCACAATGCTTATCTGATTCATACCCAAAAGTAACGGGTTCATGAATCAAATATATAATAACTATTATCAAAATAAAAATAGAACTCAATTTACATGTAAGAAAAGTATTTTCCAAATAAATATTGAACTAACCTTTCAAATAAAAATAAGATTAATTTTAATGAAAATATCAAGTAGAAAAGTGAATAGTTGTTACGCTTAACGAAAATCACCATAAAAATCCCAGCAATTACTAACTAGTTCAATGTTGAATTATTCTATGAAACAGTGGTGGTGAAACGTGTCAGAAACTTAGGGAGGGGGGGAATGGTAAAATATTCGTATATATACATATATAAGGGATGAATTGTGTCCAAAAATATTCGAAGTTGATTTTATTAACCTGCGTGTGTTCATTTACATAGATAGGTATGTAAAACTAGTCCATGAATATATACATATCAATTTTTCTTCATAACTTACTTAAGTTTGATTAAACTAAATGATTGGTTCTTAGAAATGCCACATACATACAATTATAGGTTTAACTTGAATTTCTAATATACCACAAGTGTACAAACATATTAAGTAGACTTGACCACATAGTTTGCTACATGTGAATTTGACTTTTATCCAATCCAAATAAAGTTTATCAGACTTTTAAAGTGTGAAGTTTATTAGATTCTATTAGAAAGAGAGACATAATTTTCATCTGATAGTAAGAAAATTTTTGCGCTTTACTTTACTCTATTTCAAATAAAGAAAGTAATTTAAAACATAGGGAGTAAGAAAAAAAGGTTCAAAAATGAAATGTAGAATAATAACTATGAAAATATTGCTTATAAATATGTCTATGCTTCTAATTCGTTTATAGATCACAACAAAAAACTAAGATCATTCGTTTGGAAATGAATATTATTCCTGAATATGAAAAAAATCTTTCATTAAAACTTAATATTTAAAACGATCAGTCCATTCTATAGATTTGGGTAGTATAATTAAGATGATGGATTTGATCTGAAAAGTGTAATGTAGTCGTGCTATATATATTTCGAACAATCTAGTCATACATATAATTATCAAAGCATTTATGTATGAAAATCACAAAAAGGGTAAAGAAATAAAAGTTTAATACTAATAAAGTGATAATTGGAAATGAATGAGAGGAAAATAATATGCTGGAAAATTGTAACAGAACACTATGCCTTAAGATGGAATGAAGATTCTCAGGTCAACTTCAAGTATAGAACAAATTGTATTTGTATAGATAGATTAGGTTCATATTTTCTAATACTCAAGGCTTCTATTAACTTAAAAATACACATTTGAGACTTTATATACAAAACATTAAAAACTGTTTTAAGATCAATCCTATGACTTGTTTCATTTATGTGTTTTGTAAGCGAGAACCCTTGTTATCTACATCCTGCGTTCATCTGAATGCTTCAAACGAACTGAAAATTTGAAGACAATAATAATTTATGATGAGATTAAATAACAGGAGGATGTAGTAATGCTAGTTAGATTATATATATATAGAGAGAGAGGGAGAGAGAGAAGTGTTCTGGAAAGAACCTGATCATCCTAACAGGAGACCAAAGTCGGACTCCAAAGTCAGAATGGACAACACTGGATATGAAGATATAATTGGACAACATGGACTAGGAGAAAGAAATAAAAATGGGGAGAGATTTGCAAATCTATGTGCATTCAACAAATTGGTTATAGGCGGCACAATATTTCCACACAAAGCTACATAGGTCTCATTGGACCATACAACAGAGAACCAGATCGATCATATTCACATCACTAAATAATTCAGGAGGTCCATGGAAGACATGGGAACAAGGGGAGGAGCTGACATAGCTTCAGATCACCGATTGGTGGTCGCCAAGAAGGAACTGAAGCTAAAGAAGCAATGGGCAACTAGAGAAACAGCATTACAAAGTTTCATTATAGTGTTCCTTCGAGATACTGACAAACTCACTGAATTCAAAATAACTATCAACAACAGGTTTCAAGCTTTACACTGTCTACTGAAAGAAAAATGAACTACTATGGAAGACAGTTGGAAGGAGATCAAAGAAGCAATAACTTCAACGTGTCAGGAGGTTCTGGGTCGTAAGAAGCATCATCATAAGGAATGGATCTCCATAGAAACTCTAGCCAAGTTTCAAGAAAAGAATGACAAGAAGACAGCAATTAACAAAGTCAAGGCACAAGCTGAATACCCATAAGCAAACACACGCGATTGAACGAGAGAATTAGAAATGGCAAGCAAAAATACGTGGAAAACATGGGAACGACAGCGGAAAATGCTGCGGGAGAAGGAAATATCAAGCATCTATATGACACTGCAAAAGCACTGGTAGAGAGACATAGTAGACCAGAGATAACAGTCAAGGACAAAGAAGGCAAGCCAATCACTGAAATTCACGAACAGAGGAACAGTTGGGTAGAACACTTTAAGGAACTCTTGAATAGACCAGCCCCATTGAATCCACCGAACATCAAAGCAGCGCATACAGACATTTCCATAGATGTCACTTCACCGACAATCGAAAAAATCAGGATGGCCATCAGACAAAACAGGAGTAAGAAAGCATCTGTATGGAGCTGAAGCTTGGAGAACTATCACAGCCAACATCACAAAAGTGAGCATAATTATGAACAATTGTCTACTCGATGTCCGTCGGCCGGATACCACTAACAACACTCTACTGTAGGAGAGAACAAACCAGGTTCCACCTGAAGATACGTCGGAAGTGGATAGAACATACATTAGGGAAATCATCAAACTGCATCACGAAATAAGCACAAACTTGGAATCCTGAAGGGGAACGGAAAAGAGGAAGATCATAGAACACACTGTCTTGAGAGTTGAAAGCAGATATAGAACGAATGAACAGCAACTGGAAAGGATTGCCTGGAACGGAGTTAGAAGGAGAATACCGGTGGGTGGCCTATGTTCCTCCATGAGGGGTAACAGGAGTAAGTAAGCAATTTAATCAACTCTGTTTAATAAACCCAAAATGTTCTAGTATCTACTTATAGCAATAAATCTCCCAATAATGAACAGTAAAAACAGACTGCTGTACATGATAATGATACCAACTATTAGATGATAGATGTTTAACGTACTTTGTATTCATCATAGCCTATTTGCTGACTATATTTTTTACACACGGACTACTCTGATCACAGCTTTTGTTGAGTGGTCATTGATAATCTATAAACACTAAATTCAATCATTTTTCCTATATAATCTATCTGTTGTATAATATACCGTTAAATACACTTTGTTTAAAACAGGTTCGATTTAACCAGATCATATTTTATCGCTTAAAGTAGAGAACTTTTCTGCATTTCAGCTTGTCAATATATGTCTGCTTCAGCATCTTACAGATGGTTACTAGCAGAAAAGTTGCTTTATAAGTGGCATATTTCACAAGATTGTTCATAAAAAATCTTAGCCCCTTTTAAATCTGCCCTGAAATCTTAACCTAACTGATAACTGCTTTGTCAGATTCTAAATTCCATTCATTTATCTTTTAAATTTCCGTTTTGGAAATACGTATTTTCTGTACAGTATACTTATTTTTGTTTCTACTCAGAATACTAACATGTTTTCCAACTTTTTATTTAATCTCTAAGACTGCTTGATACAAATGAGTTTTCTTCTCTATAGACATTTAACAAGTAATGACATTGGAGTTTAAATTGAATTCTGTGGAATTTGTGGAATTAAATCGCTGTATATTTGTTGGGGAAGTGAAATGTAACCTTTACCTTTATTGATATTCTCAATTGATTATTTAATACCTCAATCATTTATGTCAGAAAGCACTGCCCACTGAGTTGCCATTATTTGGCTCCAGTTCTTTTTCTGGTTTGCAATTTAAAGTAGGCCTCTGAACCTAAGATCTTTTGATTTTAGTCTTGCCTCTATCCGTCAGAACTGTCTGATGTGACAGAATATCAAGTAAAGATAGATCCCCATATTATAGTATTAGCCACGGTCTAGATTAAAAAACAAATAACTTTTGTATCACAGGATCGGATAACCTGATTCAATGCCAGAACGTTTATTCAGTTCACAGGACTACTCAATTTCTTTGTTGAGTTTTCGTCAGTTTACTGAAATAACTTAATCAATACGTTCTCTTCTGTGACTGTTACTTAGCCTAACTTGTCAGTCAGCACCATTAGGTTATTTTCAAACAAAAAAAGCAGTTTTAATGATTCGTATATAAGAAATCATTGTTATTTCAAGATTAAGGTATTTTAGAAAAAAAATGCGCTGAATACTATGGATTGATAAATATTGTTAGTATTTTTATCTACACATGGTATCGTCTTTCATCTAATTAAGTTAGGTAATTTCCCCCAGTAACTAACTATCTAATGTTTTATAGTTAAAATGCCCTGAAGTCATTTTGTTTTTGTTTTTTGTAAATAAAACCATTATGATCTATTAGATTTTATAGCACGTATACGAAACTAAACTCCTACATTAGAAGGAAAACAAAGTGTGTTATTAATTTTACCATTTAGTTATTTAGATTTATATCATTTCTGAAATTTCAACTGTGTAACTGGTTTAGATATAGAAGAATAGAACGAACAAATGTAGGTAAATCAATGGAAGACCATACGTTCCTGGGCAAGTATTATTGACTGATGAAGTTTAGCAGTGTTAGAAGTGAGACTGATCTAATATACCAATGGATAGTGGTCTCACTATATCACACATTGACTGAGGTTAATATTTCGGGTTACTGGATCCCAAGTAAATTGTTTGTAAGTAAGATGATAACTTCTAAGCCTGAAGATTATGGATCCGATGCCTGACTGATTAACGAATGCAAACTGCTGATACGTCCAATACTGTCAAGTTCTCACGTGTCTTCAATGGCTGATGTTTGCATTCCAAACTATACTTAAATGTCATAGTTTCCGAAAACTAATGTGTCTAACAAAGTAATACTGTTATTGTCACGATTGTAAAGGGATATTTGGTTCCTTGGTTCGATAAAATGTGTAGGTTATTGGTTCATACCTTTAAAGTTTCAACCTAAAATGAAGCAATCTCCCTATGAATCCGTGTTTTCGTGATTCTCCATTTGGTATCAGTCGCGTGATCAAAAGTGCTTTCAGACTAAAAGATAGTATTTCTTTCCTCGATACAAGTAATAAACATCAAAGCATTTTATAATGCAGCCGACAAACAAGTAGATAGAGAATAATAGTGTATTCTTTTTTACACAGATAATACATTAATATTAGTTTTAACGGCTATTTGTGAACATGAACATGTAAATAATGTACGTAAATATTCTCTATAAGCAAAAAACAATGAGCGGATTTTTCAATTGTTCAACCGCCTATCAGATCACTAATTTTTGTATTTGATCTCGAATTATTTTCAGTTCATCAATTCACAATTGAAATCTCGTGGTGTCATAACTTTAGAACAACTAAATCTCACTTTATCTTCAAACAAGAAAATGTAATTGATTATTTGATCATTTCAAACCGTCTTAAATACCACCTAACTAAGTACGCCCACGAGCCACTTAAAGGTGAAAGCTATCAAATCCATCATGTTCGAAGAATTAAGGCGGAATATTACAAGCTGTTTGTTTCAATAAACTAATACAATACGTTAAACATAATTTTCCATAAAATAAAATTTGAGATTACTATATAAGTTAATTTGTCTAGAATAACAATACAGAAAAAGCAAACACTAACAGTTAATTCTCATACATTTATTAAATTATTAAATATTTAAAGATATCACTTATTATATACCCTTATGTATCATAACGAGGGGATTTGTACTAAATTTGTCTTTAACGTCTCCAAGACCAGCCTACATGAAAATTAATTAGTTCTCGATAAGGTTAGATAATACTTTTTGAAAGTTTCACTATCGATTTAATTAATGTCAATATTTAAATAAATAATAATCTATTTAAATTAAAAGTCACCGGATTATGAATATAGAAAACTTTTCTGAACACATTTTGAATATGAATGTTTCAAAGACTAATTAACATTCATAAGATTTTTTCAAAGTATGGCATATTTTAGTGAGATATAAACAGACAACTTAGTATAAGACTAACCAACAGTTATTGATGAGTTTTGATTGAGATCATGAATTGATCGATGTTAGACAACCATTGAAAACCTGGGAGCTTTGGACGACCGTTTCGTTCTGGTATAGGGCTCTTCAGCAGTGCGTATCCACGATTTCGAACGTGGGAGTCGAACCTATGACCTTCAGTCTCGCACACCAACGCTTAACATCTAGACCACTCAGTTGGCATTATTGATAAGCTGATTGAAAACAAAATAATAATCACGCATTAAATCTGCACTATAGCGAAAATCATGGAGCAAACTAATCAACAGTCTAAATGGGTCACAATTTGCAATTTAAAGATTGTTAGAAATTTTATTTAGGAAATACATTACCTTGTTCTAAAATGTTCATTAAATTTCTACCAAAAATATATAAGTTCACCATCGATAAGTCAAAACTTAGCTTCTAATGTTGATTACTTAAAAATAAACCATTCATTTCACTCTTATATGATGTATTATGACTTAAAATTTAGTCTGATGTTTTATAGGAATAAATAGACAAGATGATCGAAAAGTATACAAACTAACTAGAGGATTTCTGTCATAATTCAGGGCAACTATTATGAAGTAATAGAATATAATTTCGTAGTTAATATAATGACACTCATCATAAACCAGATATTTTCCTAAGTGTCTATAGTTCATCTGTCATATATTTATAATCTAATTAAATTATTACAAATAAGAAGTTTCATAATTGACTTTAAGCGTTTATGTTAAATAAAGATTGACGATCAAACGAATTAAAAGAAAAAAACTGTCATCAACCACTTATCTAAAATATTATCTTTATTAGTTTTATTCTATAGTCACGCCTACAGATACCGTACAAACACATTTAGCATACATTCAACATACATTCTGAAACAACCACAACAACAAACAAAATCTAGGCAAATGTGTCAAATATGATTGAGATTATAAAACAAAAAAAGATTTATTTTTTCAAAGTAAAATAGATGAAAGAATCAAATTTAATATTGACATAAAAGAAAATTAAAGTAGATGACATAATTCAATAACTCAAAGTAGAATAAACCAATGGATGACACAATAAACTGTTCTTCTTCTATGCATATATAGATATACAACAGTTTTCTTTTTTTTTATCGAGATAGAAATATTAAAAAGATCAATATATTGTTAGTATGCATGATCAATTATTCTCTATTTTATTTTATTTTTTTTTATCTATTTATTTATCGTAAGCATAAATATACAACAGAAATAATAATTAGGCAAATGAATGATCATATTAGCTATCAACTAAAATCTGTAACGAATAGATTTCATTACTTGCTTCTATTCATGATAGATGTCATTAGAGTTTATTAGCCTACATTAGATAATCATTGGATAACCTTTTTATCCGGATATATATATATATATATATCACGCAAGCATATATATTTATATTTATACAAACAATTCATACTAGTTTTTAGTTAAAACAATGGATTGAAAGCAGTTTTTGTTGTTGTTGTTTTTGTTTTTAACTCTTTTCAAAGTAGTAACTAACTAGATTGAAAATAAGAACAAAAGAACTAAGATGGATTTTGTTTTTGAAAAATATTGAAAACTAATTGGGAAATTAAAAATGATACAAGCTTCCCCCTATTCCTGATTTTGATGAAACAAAACATACATATATATATTTAATGTGATGTAGTTACTAAACAGTATACAACTATACACGTATATATATATATATATATATATATATAGCATTAATAATGGCATTAGTATATAACTACCTCAAAAAATAAACAAATTTCAGAGAAGGCACACGAATGCCAGAGACAGTAGTAGTGTGTTACTTAGAAAAATGCTTTGAAAGCTTTGATAGTTTGTGTTATACGACTGTCTGTGTACATATATGTGTGTGAATTTATGATTCCATCCGTGCATATATGATTGTTTGTATGAGATTGACTGTAAGGTATAACACTAAATAACTCATCTCAATTAATGAAATAAGAAGGGTTAAGAGATCAGAATTGAGCAATGTCCATGCAGGATAGATAAGATAATAAACATGAACTAGGGAATGAAAAAAGGGAGGGAACATAAAATAATAATAATGAAGAAATTCAATAGGAAAAAAACTCAAAAAAATCCACTGACATTGTAGACGGAAATAATTTAAAGAATCCTTTATGAATAACCTTATTTCCTGAAAGTATGAAAATCCTCCAAGTGAAAAATAATATTATTAACCAAATGAAGAATATGACCCATTTCAATAATATAAATTATAAATTATTTTCCATTACTTTTTAGACTAACCAATTATGTAATGTTTAATTCAGTTCTTTTTTTTCATTAATTTCGGGAGAAAAAAATTTATTCACATTTAAAAAAAATAAATAAATTATCTATAAATGTATGTGGGACATTAAAACGTTTCCTCTTTTTTTTGTAACCATGATACATAATTTCAACAGATGTTAAATGACTATAATTAATAGAATTTAGGAATTTTATTTCTGGGGAATCTTTGCAATTAAGAAACTATAATGGGTGATATTAACAAAAAGAAACAACCAATTTAACAAACCAAAAAAGATTGCAATAGGTTCGTTTAACAATATTACTGAAATGAAAAGCAACACACACACATGATCTTAGCTCAGAGAGCCGAGAAGGATCTAGTTGGAAGTAAATAACTGTCATATTCATGAACCGTATTCAGTTTCCACCGGCTTTACTTCCAACCAAGTATATATGTCGTTCAGTGTGTATATAAAACATTTGATTGTGAAACTGACTCATAACGGGAAATAAGTGAAAAGTTATAACTATTTTCAAATATTATTTCTTAATATACTCGTTGAAGTGTTCATTATAGACTAATGAACGTATACATATCAAAGATATCATACAAACTGTTAACATGTAATAAGTATACTTCACTTTTTGTTTCAATTACATATATACACAAAAAACGTAATCTAAAATTATTGGTAAAACTCATTATTACTCAGCTATACGTTACATATACATACTATAAACTTCATCATGTTTAATTAGAAAACTATGAAAACCGACTTCATTTTGATCTTAATAGTTTCAGTAATATCACTAAAATTTGATAAATTTACTTTATGGGTCTATGAAAATAAATGATAAGATAGTTATATCTTTTTGTAATAATCTCGTCTAACATATTCAAAATTTTTTTAACGGTTTATCTGAATTATATTTTCATGTATTGTCTTCTAACTCGAAACTGCAGTACGAGGCTGACCCTTGGATGAGGTTGAGCAAGCTCACACAACCCGTCCGGAAGATCCACCTATGGGAGTAAGAAATCCCTCATTCTGAACCAATGGTACACGTGGTCTCATGGATCCTAATGGAACATATGGCGTATGAACCTATTGTTGGTCACCGGTAACCATGAGACTGACGTTGTTCCATTGCCTTGTGGATGAGACTTTCAGGTCGAAGGCCTCGGATGTGGCCGCCTAAGAAGGCCACCTGCTTCCGTCTTGGCACCCAAGAAGTATCACGGCCCACGCACAAACCAAGTGACTTGTGTGGTGCATATGTATTCGCTGTCCCTTTGTACCAATATTTATGTGTTCAGATAAATAAATCAAACTCAAAACTGAATACTGAATATTTTTCTTCCTGACCGGAGTAGAAACATTAATTACTTTATAATACCAACAAAAACAAGCATTTGGAAGATTTGTAGTAAACCTTTAAAATTGTCTAAATTTTAAAGAATTTAATTTAAAGAAGTAACATTAACTTGATGGTTGTGAGAAAATGGTGATTTTTCGATCTGAAAAATATTAAACGTCTTGGAACTCTTCTCAGCTAACTACATAAGAGGTTCTGTAATACTGAACGATAAGTACACATCACAGGTGCAACTAAAGCTCAAATAGGGTTACATTCTTAGTTTACCGTTTCCCATTTTCCATTGTGTGTTAGATTATAACTTATAATTTTTGTAATGAACACCATTTTTTTTCACATTCATTTTAAAACTTAAAATAAGATGAATCTCCAGTTGAGTTATTGCAACTGATTTGGACATTTTAATTGATAACAGGCTGTATATATATATCCACATACAAAATGAAATGTGTTTGCCATGTTAACTGATAGATTTTCACTATCCTGTCCAAAACATAGAACTTATCTTTAAGACATAAAAACTTTAACTGGATACTTTTTCTATCGACAATATATATACACACCAAAATTGAAAATACACACCCCTTTATGTTAGCTTAAATTACTTTTTAAACACACTGACAGAAATAGTTTTCTATGTCAAAACCAGAAGTTTGAGTAATTATGAGTTTCCTTTTTTTTTCTAAATAGAAGTTCTTTTGAATTTTGTTTCAACTTTTTTATCAACTTTAGAATAATAAAAATATTCTTAATTATTAAATTTCAATAAGGAATGATAATTATGTCGATGATCACGATGGTGATGATGGTAGACCAGATTTACTATTTGATTGACTTCAAAAGTTTAATTGATATTGTAATAAATATGAAGACTGGTTACGTCTAGGTTACCATTACTTCTAGATAAATAGAGAAACTACAGTATTAGATTAACAAAGTAGAATAACTTATTTGGTCAGCAGTTGTAAATTGTTCTGTGAATGGAAATGTTTTATTAAAAACATTTTTACATGATTTCACTTGTTTAAATAACTTTTAGCCTGCTATGTATATATGCTTTCTTTTACTGTATTGTTCAATCTACAGAATAATTAATTATCTTTGTTTGATAAGATTAATTTCAGCAAATTGAATATGTCAATTTATCAGTAATTTTCTTCATAATCTGATGTCAATTGAAAATAGCTCTGACCACCAGAGACCATTAGAAAGGCGTTTCGTTCTAATTTTCTATATTTTAGTAGTTTCCATTTGGTACTCAATATGGGGTCGAATCTAGAAAGTGTGGAAAATCCATTTTGAACCTTATTGCGAGGCGAGCATATTAACTTAGGTAATTTCATGGCAGTGTAACATAAAACAAAGGTACTTTTAAAGACAGATTAGTATCTTAGGATGTGGTATACTGTCAAGATAAATAAACAAGGACACTAATGATACCTGGAACACTTAAACTGCAATTGAAGTTCGTTGATAAAAAGGTAGTTGCAATTTGCTTTTAGTTTTGTACTTTTAACGATTAGGTGTATAATAATTTGTTTCACATCTCATTGAAATCTTTAAATCTATATTTTCTTTATAAATGCTCCACATACCTTGATTTTACTGAAATTTAAGCCAAAATTCATTTTCGTCAGAATATACGGATAATGTGCACATTCTGAGATCCACACATATAGATATCTCTTATTTTGGAATATGATAATTTTTCTAGCTGATATCAGGTTGTCATAAAAGTAACCTTTGAATCGCTCAAGATCTTCATAAAACTGCTTAAACAGTTGAAATTTTGTGTTACGTTGTTATATCCGTTACATGACAAATGAAGTATTAGTTTATAACAAATAATGTAACCGATAAGAGATGTTATGCAGTAATTACCAACAATAAATCAGTTTAATTAAATAATTAACATTGGTAATTGAAATATCCCATTGGAAATGATAATCTTACCTAAAATATCACATCTTAAATATTGATTCATACTTGACATTGAAATTTTTAATAAATATGAACTAAAAGACAACTTAACTCTTGAGTGAATTAGTTAGATTACCGGCAATCGATCATTACTAACAAAAATTTGAGCTTAAACGAGATAATTAAAAAAAAACTCAATGAAAAACTTATATAATATATAATATATTTAATATTTCTAGTAAGAAGTAGTGACCAGTGGAGTTCAACCGGGTCTATTGTGAGATAGTAACTCATTGAAGACAATGGTGGACGGTTGCTCAATTTTGTGGATTGGTTGAAGTTAAACATGCCGGGTCAGTGATTCTAGAGGTTAAGCGCTTGCGCGCGAGACTGATAGGTCCTGGGTTCGAATCTCGCGAGGCGGGATCGTGGATACGCACTGGTGATTAGTCCCACAATAGGAATAAACGGCTGTCCAGTGCTTCCAGATTTTACATGATGATCTAGCTTCAATTGACTTATGATTTCAACTACAAAATTACTAAAAATCTCCACAAAAATACTCTTCTGATTAAAGATCTATTAAAGTATATCAACCAATTAATGAATAAATGAATTGTACACAGTAAATAAATATTATAGTATTTAATCTCAAACAGTTTCAATATTTAAGATTTTAGAACAATAATGAATCAGTTAAACAATGCTTACTGAAATATAAAGGGTTTAAATTGTTTAAAAGAAACCAAACATATATTTCTACCAAATGTGTTAAGAAGTTAAAGAAAGTGAATATACACTAATTAGTCTATTTTATTAACTGACAGCGTGAGAGCTCCTCTGTAGGAAATTCTCATATAAAATTATCAAGATTATTTTATAATGAACATCTAGATTAGATTAATGATAGAAAAGAAAATATGTAAAGGATAAAATATGGTATACACACTACTTTAGAAATGGCATATAAGATTCATTATTTTAAGATTTGTATTCACATATTTGTTTATTTATTCGAAATAGGGGAGAAGCTTGACACGATAAAGAACCAAACTTGAACTGACAGTATCGTAGAGAAATAGTAAATGTGTAATTTTTAATAAAATAAAAAAAAGGTAAATATTAAAAGAAACAGTTCAAATAAAGACATAACCAAGAAGGAGTTAGTTCATGTGATAGATTCATCTTAGTGTTTACAATTACTTACTTACACATGTTACCCATCACAGAGGAGCATAGGCCGACCACCACCATTCTTCATCCAACCATGTACCAAACAATCCCTTACAGTTCTTCCCAGTTAACATCTATCCTTTTCATATCTGCTTCTATTTCCCAGACTAGTGTGTTATTTGACCTTTCTGTCTTTCGCTTCCTTTCAGCATTCCAAGTTAGCGCTTGCCTCGTGATGCAGTTTCGTGATTTCCTTAATGTATGTTCGATCAACTTCCAACGTCTCTTCCTAATTTCCTCTCCAGTTGGAAGCTGGTTTGTCCTCTCTCACAGAAAGCTGTTGCTGATAGTATCCGACCAGTGAATGTTGAGTATTTTGCGTAGACAACCATATTATAAATACTTGTACCTTCTTGACAACAGATGTAGTAATTCTCCACGTTTCATCTCCGTACTGTATAACTGACTGTCTTGACGTTCATATTGAAATTAGTTGAGAGTTGTTTTGAGTTCCATATTTTCTTCAATTGTAGGAATGTGGTGCTTGCTTTGCCAATCCTCGCCTTTACATCTGCATCCGATCCTCCTTGTTTATCGACGATGCTTCCCAGGTACGTGAATGTTTCCACCTCTTCCAGAGTTTCTCCATCAACAGTGGTTGACTTGGCTTGCTTACAATAAAGTAAAAATTCACAACGAGAAAACTAGCTTTTTACTGAGTCATGTTTTGAAGTATCACATTCTGCTGAAATGTTTGTTCTTGATAACTCCTTCCTGAAATATATGCAACAGCATTAAAAAGGAATCTAATACACTTTTCCCGAAGCTGTGATATAAAAGAAGCACCAAAAATCGTTGGTCTTTTTGGGTATCTTTGAAATGATATGCGCTAACACCAACCAAGCCAATCAAGTTGAAGATTTTACATATGAATTTCTGTTATGTCAGCATTGCTACTAAATGCTAAAAGATCATCAGAGTTAAGTTATGGGTAGCTTCTGGGATATATTTATAGATATTTGTATTCCTTTTATTATAGGCTTTTATTTGAACTATTGAATACTATTCTAAGATTTATTGTACGATTTATTTCAACTTTGTTAGTAAGTCTCACACTCACAGCCACTTTGAGGATTGATTTTGTATAATTGTTATTTTAATTTTATGGCGTGTTCGGGTCTGGTTTGCTAGTATAGAAACTACGTATGTCTGAAATACATTATTCATACGGTGGATGCTGAGATTGTACTCTGGACTCAACGGCCAAAGCTAGGCAAGAAAAACCAATACAGATTCGGATTTGATTCCAGGCTGCTCGTATTGGTTAATGTATCATTGATTTTGCACAGTGTCAAGGTCATATAAGTCGTGTTCTAATTGGTGCTCTAGTCACATGATGAATTAACGGGGCAAAAAGTCATAACAAGTCGACACATATAAGCATAATCCCATATGCAATATGATATACATAGATTGGTTTCATTTCAGCAATCGCAATTGACGTCTCACAAATACCCAAACAAATTAATTTC
Organism: Schistosoma mansoni; assembly: GCF_000237925.1. Lineage (NCBI taxonomy): Eukaryota > Metazoa > Platyhelminthes > Trematoda > Strigeidida > Schistosomatidae > Schistosoma > Schistosoma mansoni. Next base: position 42,894,069 of record NC_031502.1, read on the forward strand.
TAGACTCCTTGTGATGGCTCAAGATAAAAGATAAAGATAGTTTGATTCTATCTCGTCTTGCAGATGTACCAGATAGTTCGATAGTACAAAACTGACTGAGTATTTTGGTAAGATTGAAGGGATAATCACTTGTAATTAATTATGAAAAGTTCCGATTTGCCAAAACTATAGCTCTATATATTTTTAACCACCCCAAATTAGAATAAAAACTCGAATGAATGCCATATATTGACTAGTCCGAAGATTGAATAAATCGTTTATCGTGATTAGTTAGACCACGAAGCAAGGACTGAATAAAAAACTGAGGTGAATAAAAATCTGCCTCATCCATCAAAACCCAAGAAGCCTCACATCTAGTTTTTCCTCTTCTTACTATAAGCATCATATATTGACATGTTAGTAACGTAAGTTTAGATTGATCTCAATAGATTGTGGTAAAAAAAATCGTTAAATAGAAATATACTTCTGATAATTGCACGTATACAAATCAAAGTGGATAAATGAGAAAACACAGTAAAATTGAATTTATTAGATCTTTAGAAACATTGTAACTGGTCTTCGGAATATCAATTTCATATAAACTTTCTTGAAACTGGTATCTAGTCACTTGATGATTAAAATCTCGGTGGTCTGCACTTATCACTAGTCGGTCAATTGATTCATCGTATGTGACCAACTTATTAAAAGTGGTAAAGTAAAATGTCACTACTAAATAACCTGGACTATCGGGTCATATGGTGTTTTCTATAAAAAAATATTCGGTACATTAAGTCGTTCATGAACAAGTTAATTAGTATTGTATTTCTTATGGTTTAAATGATCTCCATATCTCATTCTAACAGTTATAGCATTATCTAGTCAGTAGAAAACAGACACTAATCAAATCACTGGATTTGATTTTGTAAAGAAAATTCTAACATACTAGGAAGTAATGGGATTAAACCCAGTATGACTATCAATGATACATTTAACGTGAAACATGCTCTAGTTAAGCTGAACGTTAACAGTATGTGATATGTATATTATTGACTCACATAAAATCAGAATCTGTCACGATATTTGAAAAAGAAGAAACAATAGCCTGCTAAATCACTGATCATTTAATTGTTTCACAATTTTTTTTCTACTTGATATAAAATTATTTGTTTACTTTGGTTATACTTTAGATGTACACAAAACTTTGATAACAAGAAACTCGACACTTATTCAAGCCGTAAGCCAATAATGGTTTCAACTTCCTTATTACCATATTATTATCTCTATTATTGTTATTAATATTAATAGTAGTGGTAGTGTTAGTGAAATGTTATCACACATGTTTCACCCTGTTTCAACCATAGACAGGAGATCTACTTTTCTGTATACTTTAATAGAAAGTGGGAAAAAAAGCTGATGTCATTACTTAATCTAACATGCCGCCATCTTATCTTGAGTTCCAGTTTTTCTATCAGATATATCAAATTTATATATACGTATATATAATCGGATCAAAGTCTTATAAATCGGCATATAAGTTTTACATAAAAGGAAAAAAACCCCCAACCAGGTGAAAACAGCTGTCTTTATCAGAAATGAATTAGAATAAGGGTAGCGATAAGAAAGAATAATATATTTCTCTTTTCTCGTTGTAGTATTAGTTGTTGTTGACCATAATAGAACTTTCATTCCATAAAAAAAAATTATCGTTTAACAAAAAAAATTATTAGCGAATCAATTGATGAATGAAAATAAACAAGAATGAGGCGAAAAAAGAAAGCTACAAAAAATTATCACACAATGACGTTAATAAAACAGATGTGTGATGGCGCCAGTAGAAAATTTCAGAAAGAATAACCAAACTAACGAACTAACTAAATGAATAAATAAACAGCTGGTTAAGAAAGAAGAAAAAAACAACAAGCGATAATCAACTTTGTATGAGTTTAAAAGAGTTAATAAAGAAAAATAACTAGAAAAAGAAGTTTATTCAGATACACTTTATTTCAATTATAGTTATCTATTATTAGTCTTGGTGATAATGATAAGGATAGAATAAAATCAAAACTATTTCCATTTGTATGTATATATATAGAGAGAGAAAGAGAGAGAGAATTTCTACCTTTGTCATGAATAATTCCCATATTATAATATTGCAAGAAATTATTTATAGATTTTAAAATTGGTTAAGTGAAAATATTATCAATAATTTCTCCTATTATCACTTAGTTCCAACAACCCCTCCCCCTCCCAATTCTATCCTCTTTCTACTGAATTCAATCTTTCAAAAATAAAAAAAACCCACCAAACAACACCAACTTGTATGTGTAGACAATTTGTTTTTAAATAAGAAAATATTCGAAAAATTTAATAGGAAATATTTTTTTTTGTAAAATATCATTCTTTTAATGGAAATTATTTTCTTTTTTTCAAAGAAAAAATATGTTATTTTTCATTTATTATTGTTTTACTTTGGTAATTAATTAGTTTAAATGATTACGTTTACAAATGTTAATGTAAATTTCAACTTATTAATATGGTAAAACAAGAAAATAATACAATTTTTTATTGATTTATAGAAGACGTACTGATCGTTCTAAATCAATGCGCACACACACACACACAACCGAAATAAAATTTAAGGAGATAGATTCTCTGTGTTGTATATAACCATTAGACTATCGTCATACAGATGAATGTCTCACAATATTAATAACAAATTAATTGCCTAATATTACATATCGTATTAATTACTACATTTTAATATGTAATATGTTTTGTATGATTGTATCATCATGGTGCACAAACTCGTTTGATCTCATTCTTTTTGTATATACACTCTCAGTGTTTATTTTCAGATTATGAACAAAATCCGCCTTGAGAAGTGCATGAAAGTGTAAAGTAATTAGCTTTTTAATAGTTGAATTCATGAATTGATTAAAGCTACACCATGGAAAGCCTGGAAACACTAGACGGCCATTTCGTCCTAGTATGAGACTCCTCAGTAGTGCACACCTATTAAATTACGACAATCTTCACAAACCCCCCCCGATAATAATTAGTTTTTGCAGATTTTAGGCGACATAACTAAAACCGATCTTGATAGAGAAGTTGGAGTTACCCCGTTTATTCGTTTTAGGTTTTAAGCGTTTTATTAATATTAAATTTATTTCTTCGGTTTATTAAGGTCCTGCTAACTTATAGAAATATTTACTCATTTCATCATGTTTCTTTAGCACAGAATAAGTAAAACCTATAAAGGTTTCTTTCACAAAAAAGTTCTGTTTTTATATTTACCTTTCTACTGACTAATGATTTATTAATATTGTTTGTAGTTGTCAACTTTGTTGTAATTTTATCTGTGGTGTGGGCTACTTATATCCGCACAAGTATTACAGAACGATAGTCAGGAATAGAATGTTTTTTTCAGCAGAAGATCGAGAAGGAAAGAACGGAAACTGAAATAAATTGGCATGAAAATGCAGGAACAATGAAATCTGAGACAATCGACTGATATTTGCAAAAGGAAGAGTCAAGCTTGAGACAACTGATTGATATTCTGCAAATCAAGTATTTACTTCATGATTCTCAGATTTTACCAAGAAGTTCTGTAATTTTGAGTTCAGATACATTCGATTGCCCCCACTAGTGTTTGTGTTCACTACAAACCTACTCAATTTAATGCATTTTTAAAACTCTTATTGTGGATTAATATAAATAATTGTATTTGTAGTAACCAGCTCAAAGAAATTCAGTTAGAAAACTCCTAATTGTTACTAGATGATTTCATAAAAATCACTAATTTGTCATATTAAGTTTTCAGAATTAACTATGTTTATCAATTTATAGTGAATTTATTAGTTACTCCATTATGTTTATTGTCGAATGATTCTTTATCATTATTATTATTGTTTGACATTTGTGCTGCATTAGAATTGTTATAACTTAAACAGGTTTTATTGCAAAATAATTAGCTCACTTAAAAATTCGATAGTAATTTTTTTGATGAACATATCAGATCTAAGATAATAAGTCTTGGATTTTGGCACGAAATTCACTTATGTGTCGAAATAGCATTTTGTCATCATAACTAATATCATTTCTTGATGAAAACACTATCTCCAATTCCTAACTATAAATCCGAAGTCCGATTGTTCACACTTAATTATAACCCTCTTTAGAGCCTGGTAAGTAGGTGAATTCTCTTAAGGTCCCTTTGGCGTCTCTCAAACGTTGTCCATAAATTATAGTTACACCGAAAATTATCTGGAAAATGAAAGTAAAATCATGAGGACAAATTAAATAATATTATTTTTAATGAGTAGTATATAATTTCAAAGAAATCCTAAAAGTAAATTAGTTATGAGAATATCATAATGAAGACCTTAGTAGAACGAGAAATAAAATAAAAAATATTATCTTGAGTTGCTATATATCATATGTAATCGTTTTGAATTTACTTTAAAATATAAATTTCAACATATCATCCTTTCGGTTATTTCACAAAAGTATGCGTTTGTAAGTTGCTGAAATATTTCGAAGGTAAACGAAAGATTTAAGGTGTACTTGTAATACTGTGAAGTTTCCAACATAGAATTAAAGTTATTGCAGATAATTTATTTGAATGATGATTGAGTTAACTTATTCAAAATGATAGTTACAAAGTAATTAAAATGATTTTCTAGCCCACAGCCGTAAATGAAAATAGGTTGAAAAAAGGTAAAATTTGCTATATCATATCGCTCAAATCACTGATCAATCTTAGTTGAACAACTACTTAAAAGCGAGGAAGCACTGAATGACTGTTTTTTTCTAATATAGGACTCCACGATAGTGTTAATCCACTACTTCATTCAAGATTGAACACTAGGCTTTGATTCTATTTGTTACAACATAGCCCTTAGACCATTAACTTGGTATATAATGAATAATATGTTTAACCTTAATCAGTTTGCATTACTGCTTAATAATGCGAACCATTTCGTGTTGATTCAGTGATTTGGAGCTTAAGATACTGCAAGGAGACTCGAGGGTTCTGGGTTCGACCGTTGGTAGGGTTTGGGATGGACACTGCTGAGGCGTCCAGTATTAAGACAAAACAACTATCCGGTGCTTCCTCGCTTTCGATGTTCGTTTAAGATTAGCCATAAGCGATTACAAACAGCAACGTGAATGCGAGTGAATACAAGCGAAAAGACGAGTAGGATATATATATATATATATATATATATATATATATATATATAGGGAAAGAGACTGAGTCATCTTGTGATTTAGATAAATAACATTTAAGATGGTAAGTGGAACACATGTGTACGCTGTAACAACAGATCAAGCGTACATGTTTATGAAAAAACAATAATGATATAAAGATATGGATACTAACCGAACGACATTGTTTGTCAAATTAGCTGACTGAAGGGCTCAACAAAATTCAAACGTCAACAGACTCAGGTTTGAGGTGCTATATATTGCTAACATGCTTCAAATAAAATCAGCGGCTTAACAATAACATGAAATACGTTAAAACAAAACCCTGAGAGTTGAAATGACTGATTAACTACGATTGAATAGTTCCATCTTGCATAAAATGACCTTGATAAACTTCTAGAAAAAAGCTGTTTTATTTTTATTTGCAAAGACTTCTCTACATGTTCATCTTGATGATACCATTCAATTTAAATTGACAAGATTATGTCTTAGGTTACAATGATATATGGTTTCACTGAATAGATGAAGGTAATATCAGATAGGGTGACATAATTGATCAGTCTATATTAATAAAGTATGTAAGTAACTTTTTAATCCTTATTTACGCGTAATTCTAAGCAGTTGAACGAATGCAACACATATAATTCTTGATTCGACTTAACTTGAAAATGGAATACTAACAAGTATCTGTGAGCTATTCAGGATTTTATCATGTCAGTTTCAGTTCACCAGTTAGTTCATTTTTATCAATATTTTTAGTGTAAACTGTAAAGAAATTTAGATGAGTAGGATTAAAGAGTATTTTATTACATTACTTACTTACTTACGCCTGTTACCCCCAATGGAGCATAAGCCGCCGACCAGTATTCTCCAACCCACTCTGTCCTCGGTCTTCCTTTCTAGTTCATGTTTCTCATATCTGTTTCCATTTCTCGACGTAATGTGTTCATTGATATTCCTTTTCCCCTGTGGCCTTCAAGATTCCATGTGAGGGCTTGTCTTATGATGCACTTGGGTGCTTTCTTCAATGTGTGTCCCATCTACTTCCAGCGCTTCTTCCTGATTTCTTCCTCCACTGAAATTTGGTTTGTTCTCTCCCACAGCAGGTTGTTGCTGATAGTTTCCGGTCAATGTATTTGAAGGATTTTGCGTAGACAACTGTTTATGAACACTTGTATCTTCTGGATGATGGCTTTCGTATTTCTCCAAGTTTCCACCCTATACAGTAGAACATACATACATTTGAATAATTTAAACATAAACGAATTCTTAATTTATTTTTCTTATTGAAGTTAGAAAAGAAAAATGTAAAATCATTTTTAAACAACTTATCTGATTAAATTCAAGCTGAAGTATGATAGTCTAGAAACTTTATAGCATTTTAATACAGACCATGTATAAATGATTATTTAGATTTACATACTTTCTTAATCACATGTACAAGTAGCTTTGAATTTTTGCATAGAGACGAAATTCAGCAAGTAAATAAATATTTATTCATTTAAAGATCAAATTACCGTGTAACATTGTAAAGTATTTACTTTTTTTTAAAAAAATTAATTTATTGGCGCCAGTTTTGCGCGCATACATAATTTACTAAATATAAAACTTGTATATTGGCCTGGATGTCCATTAAGAAGCATTTTAAAGTCAGCTGAAAAGTGTTTTATAATAAAACTTGTATTTAGTTCAATTTTTCACTTCATATTATTTTAAGAAATCAACGGATACTACACTGATGACAAAATCTCACTAGGCTGAATTCCTATATTTTATAAATTGCCAGTCGATCTCGACAAATGAAGTAAACTGAAAACGATTTGGCACATTTTTGCAAAATGGGAGGTCGACCATAATGAAATTGTTCATTTGGCGAGAAGAAAAATGAGTGCGAGCTATACGGAGTTTTTCATAGCATCACTGTTCAATGAAATAAGTTTAGCTAGATTAGTTTAGTGAAATTAAGTACTTCAATATCAATCGTTGAACATATACTGAGCTACTTCTTTTCAATAATGTATTTACTGGTATATAAAAATTTATATAGGCTCCAATAAGCTTGTAGGCTATAATTCTAGAGGTAAACAGTTTCCACGTTTCTTAGTGAATAAGATTAAACCTGGCTGTTAATTCATTTGCTACGGATATAACACATAGGTGAAGACTAGAAATGTAACAATAATTTTCAAAATAAAAATGAATGGCTCTAAGAAATTATTATCTTAATTTAAATCTAATCCTTTGTTCTATATTACTCCTTGTACGATTATTATCATCATAAATGATTCATAAATACATCTTGAAATTCACTTTTGTCTTGTTTCTTTGAATCTCCCTATTGATGTTTGGGACTGCAATACAAAAATAAATTATGACTTCATCCCATTGCTCAAGCTAGTGACTGTCTAAACTCAGTAGCTAAGTAGATAACGCGATGGCATTCGAGGCTAACGATATTGGGTTCGAGTCCTAGGGTGAACATCAAGTCTAAGGTGCAGGTACATCAAGATGACGAGTCCCGAATAGGATGAACGTTGCGACCTAGATTTCACTGCTAGCCACCATCTACCTTTACATCATGAAACTGTTTAATATCTTTTAAACTGTCCAATGTCTTCATAAAAATTATGTATCCATTATAAAGATGTTGTGAATCTTCACCTGGTGCATCAAGAAAAATCTTAAAAATTTTACTACGCTTCACGTTTGCTTATTTCTAATTTGAAACAGGTATATTCAAGAGAAAACATTTTAAAATGATATTAATAAATGTTCAAATAGATGTCCACATAACGTAAATGAACTCCAAGAATGGATTAATTTCTAACTATCAATCAGTTATACACCAAAACAAAGTTATTTAAAAACTTTTTCTTAAAATTAAACTATTCACCTGACTTATTATAGATCACATTACATAATAACTAAAGGAAATGTTAAGAATGACTCAAGAAGTTTCAACGTTAGAAATTTTCAGTGATGATAGTTATTCAGTGAAATATTTTAATTGATAGTTTTCATTATTGATTAAAATCGGTTAGAGAATCATTAGAAACCATCTGGCGACAAACAATTTTGTTTGAAATAGAACTCAAGACGGTCCGTTTTTCCGGCTTATAAATCATTTTCAATTCTTTATGGTAAAATTCTTCAGTCGTTCTACATAGGTTTAAGGTTTGTGAGAGTTCATCAGTGAAAATTATCTTTAATGATCTGACAACAAATAAGAACTACCATTTATCTAATCACCTTCAGGTTGATCCATTTTTATAAAGTTTATGATTCTTTCATCAGATGTCATGATCACCGAAGAGATCTATAATTAAATGGTAGACTACAGACTGTCAGAATATTTTAGGTGGTTATGGATAAGAATATACAATACTATTAAAATTCAGATTAGTATGGAGTCAATAACACATCACTAAGAGTATTATTATTTTGTTAAGCATTCAAACATGTAAAATCTTGAAAAAGGATTTCTCTATTTATATCAAAATAATATTAATTCTTCTGTTACAGTCATTGAAACATGTTTGTTAGTGACAATTATTATCTGACCTGTAAGATTGTTAACATGAGGAGAAATAGTCTTAATTATGTTTTAAATGATTATCTGTGAAGCATCATCGATGAACAAGGAGGATCGGATGCAGATATAAAGGTGAAGATTGGCAAAGCAAGCACCACATTCCTACAATTGAAGAAAATATGGAACTCAAAACAACTCTCAACTAATTTCAATATGAACGTCAAGACAGTCAGTTATACAGTACGGAGATGAAACGTGGAGAATTACTACATCTGTTGTCAAGAAGGTACAAGTATTTATAAACAGTTGTTTACGCAAAATACTCAACATTCACTGGTCGGATACTATCAGCAACAGCTTTCTGTGAGAGAGGACAAACCAGCTTCCAACTGGAGAGGAAATTAGGAAGAGACGTTGGAAGTTGATCGAACATACATTAAGGAAATCACGAAACTGCATCACGAGGCAAGCGCTAACTTGGAATGCTGAAAGGAAGCGAAAGACAGAAAGGTCAAATAACACACTAGTCTGGGAAATAGAAGCAGATATGAAAAGGATGAATGTTAACTGGGAAGAACTGTAAGGGATTGTTTGGTACATGGTTGGATGAAGAATGATAGTGGTCGGCCTATGCTCCTCTGTGATGGGTAACAAACGTAAGTAAGTAATAAAGTAAATGATTATACTTTGTTATCAATGACAAGTATATTGAAATTTAGTAAGAAAATCGCTAGTCTATGCATACTTTTAATATTTATCTAGGAAACAAATTTTTGAATTCACATAACTATTCTAAAACTGAAGTCGAATCATTGTTTGTTTTACAATTTAGTTACTATCACATACAATAAATATTTATATATATATATAACAATACTCTATTTATTTTTACATAACTTATTCAACAGAATATATAATGTTCCATCTGTCAAACTCTTGTCAATATGATAAATTATTTTGATTAGTGACAATTTACATTATTAGCATAAATTAACTTTCTAATTTATCATTCATGAAATTTCCAAATATTAATGTATCATTCTTTGAAAACAAAAGAAAACTATTCTATTTTATATATAGTTGAAATCATGAGTCAATTGAAGCTGGACCATCATGGAAAACCTGGAAACACTGGACGGCCGTTTCATCCTATTATGGGATTCCTCAGCACTGCGCATCCACGATCCTGCCTTGAGAGATTTGAACCCAGGACCTACCAGTCTCTCGCGAGAGAACTTAACCGATAGACCACTGAGACGGCATTCTATTTTAGTCTAATCATCTTAATAGTCAATTTCGAATATTCTCTTTGAAATAATTATTTCAGTTGAATATAATACATAGAAAATAACTAATAAGAATTATAAATAATAACCAATGTAATAATTAAATTCAACATGAAATAGTAGTAGATATTTCCTGAAATATATTTTATAAATAAGAAAAAAGAAAAAGAAAACCACGACAAAAAGCACAATTTTTTTCCCAAAAAAAAGAGAATATTCTACTTGGCTTTTAAATGACAAAAAATAAAACAAAGACAAAAATAAAAATGGATAGTGGCTAGAAGTGGAATGTAGGACAGGATAGTGATAAGAATGATTATGTAAATAATGTGTATATTTGTGTGAGTATAAGCTTTTGTTTTGGGAGATGGTATATACACACACATATATATGTATATATATATATATCACTTGGAATAAACTATAATTCACATATAAGTTTATTAGATAAGTAATTAAGGATATTGAAGGGAAAATTTTTTTTTCACTAACATGAAAATAATATTAATGCCACGTGATTATTGAAAAAAAATGAGGGAAAGCTAATGAAATAAGAAAAAAATTTATTTGGGATTATCATTTTTTTGGTTAATTTTATATCAAACAAATAGTTAAATACTTTGAATGTTAAAAAAAGAGAGAAAAAACAGAAAACAGTAATTTAGATGAAACTATAGAATTAAAATAGAAAAACAAATTTTGAAAAAGAAAGAAGAGAAACTGAACTTATTATGGGTAATATATTCTTATTTAATTATACTTGTAGTAATCTATATTGTAAGCAAAGATGGATAATGTGTAGCAGTGGAATTTTCGTACGCGTGTTTCGTCCTATTTGAGGCTCGTCAGCTGGATGTACCTGTTTGTAATGCTTGTAAATTAAGGCTATATCGAGGCAATACTCACAATATGCACATATGCCAATTAGAGACTGACCAGTTGCAGTTCTAAACATCAATGGGAAGATTCAAACAAACAATACTAAGTGAATCTATATTCTTTTTATGTATTGATTTGAATTCATTTGAATGAATTATATTTTTTCCGTTCATGTTCAATTTGTAAAAAATAAAACAATGATTCTTATTTGAAATTTAATATGACTGAAACAATTTTATTGATTAAAAAAAACAATAAAGAGAATCTAGTGAAGAAACTTTTCTTTTCGATGAAATCATTTACTTAAGTTGGACAATTATCTGACCCGTAAACTATTCTCATTCTTATATTTCTTCCTTACTCTTTAATTATTACGTAACTTCATTTGATAATAAGAGTCTTGAATCAATTTATGATGCAATATTTTCTATCCTTCTATAGACATATATTTAATATAAATACGAGTGTGCGGCTCAAGTGAATGATTTCGTCAAAAATATAAATCTCTTCGCTGAATTCTCGTTATTTTTATTCAATGACACAATAGGTTATTTAAAAAATAAAAAAGTCAAATACCTGTGAGTGTTTGTTAATAGTCAATGGTACTACCATAGCTCCTTTATACTTTTGAGTTTTTAAATGTATGAAGAAATCTAATTTTAATTGACCACTGCTTATTTATTATCGGTTTTATGCTTAAATTTGATGGACGGTTCCCCAATTTCGTGGATTGATCGGAGTTAGAAATTAACACCGTTGGATACCGACTCAGTGGTCTAGAGGTTAAGCTCTCGCGCGCGAAACTGATAGGTCACACGTTCGATTCTCGCGAGGCCAGATCGTGGATGCTCACTGCTAAGAAGTCCCACAATAAGACGAAACGGTCATCCAGTGCTTCCAGGTTCTCCATAGTGGTCTAGCTTCAATTGACTCATGATTCGAATTGTAAAATATTACTAAAAATCCCCAAAAAATCCCCTTCTGATTAATTTTGATAAGTCAAAATATTAATGTAGAACCTTTAATAAGAAATAATTACAAAGAAATACTTTTTTGCTCAACTTGTATTTTTAAATTTAGACATCACTTAAAAATGTCTATGAATCAACCTAGTTGTGAAACATTCATGTATTGAAATATATGACTTTTTCCAGTTCAGATGACAGACTAAAGTCGATCAATAATTTACAGTTGTAAATTCAACAATTTTCATGGCTCCTCATATTGATACTCACTTGTTATAAAGTTACTAAGTATAGTTTGTAAGGGATAAAGGTCTAATACGGAAATATTTAAGTGTACCCACAAACGAATCATTCTGAATTCTACCATTCTTTCATAAGTCGTTTGGTGAAATACAACACATATATTTGTCATATTTGGTATATGATCTTCGGCTTGGTGAAAATCCCCCAAACATATCCGTAAAGCGAATTTTCATAAACTAAAATATTCGTCTTCCTCTGCAGAAGTTCCGCCCTCCAGGCGTATACTTTATGTATATATACATACAGTTTACTACTTCCATTTATTTTCCTCATTTTCGCTAGCTGATCATGAACATTAAAACCTTTCTTATTTTATACACTACTTGAAAGTAGCCAGTAGCAACTGGTTTAAAATTAAATACAAGAGTGATCACGCTACATTTTGAACAATAAAACCTCGATCTATTCCATTGGAACAGCTGAATGATTCAAACTTCGAAGAGAAATAACCAATTAGATTGATACCACTAATGTATATATATATATATAATTTTATTTTCCGTCAAGATGATAATTGTTATTTGTGCAAATGCCATGAAATCGTTTGACTTAAAATAGAGCTCTCGAAGGTATCTTAATTTATTACGGTGTTTAACTGGTATAAATAATTCAGTAGGTTTACTAAATCTGTACGTTTTAGGAGATTGGAAAGAATCTAGACAAGATTTAGCCATCAGATAGAACGTGTCAATGGCATCCACGAGACATGAGAATAAGGTATTCTAAGAATTTAACCAGTAAGCGCAGGAGGTCCCATTAAGCATGCTTATAGTCTCTATATTGGCAGGTTTTTTGAATGAGTTGGTTATGAGAGGGATAGATAGGGAGTGCACAAGCTACTATCTTATAGTCAATCCTTTCAAATTCATTGTGTGCTTGAACAGATAGTGGAATGACATCTCTACTAAATATTCGATCAAGTATATTATCACCCTTGTTAGGGTACGAACCCACTGTGGCCAACAGTGAATATTAATGGTTGCCGAGAATTCATCATTACATGACTGAAAACTACCAGTATTTCATTTTATTTTAGGGTAATTAAAATCTCTTGTACTAACCTTAGCATGGTAGTTTGGAGCAGATGCATGTCCAAGTGCACTGATAATAAAATCACTCACATTAGGAGCTCTGTATATAAATCCCAGGAGTAGAATATCGTTCAGGATTTTGACTGATATCCAGACCGATTGAGGTAAACTACTCAGGACACTTTCCTTAACTTTATTAGTTGTTAGGGTATCCAAAACATATTTAAGAGAACCACCCCCTCCCTTGTTTCCTCTGTTGCAGCGATAGAGTCGGTAGTTCCGGATATTTAATTGTGAGTCAGATATTGCATGAGAGCACCATGTTTCAGTGACAAGTATGAATGATAGCTTGGCTAATAAAGCTAAAGTTATTTAGAAGTGAACGTGCATTGATAAGTAATAAATTTAAGAAAGGAGTATGTAGTGTAAAAAAACCGAGAGTTTACTTACTTACTCAAGTAGCAAGTTATAACTTTTCATTGATAAATTAGAGTACTGGCTGACATGGGATAGGTTAGTCGTATCAGTGAATCCTGCTGCTGAGACAACATGATCCGTTTTAATCTCAACATCGTTATTTTCGACTAAGGTATGCTGTTAGTTTTATCTGAGACCATACGAGCGTTCCTAAACTTCTTAAGCGCACAGATTAACCGTTCGGTTTGCTTCAGCCATTCAGTCAATGAATGTGAATCGATTCTAAACAATATAGGACATGAGAAATTCTGGTGCATTTTATTAGGGCGAATATATCGACATGCACTATCTTGAAGGTTAGTTTCCTTTAATATCGAATTCCTTACAGATTTAAGTGCGATCTTGTCAGGTATGTAATAGATGATCACGTTATCTCGAGAGATCATTCGCTCAGTAACTTCGCTAGCGACAAAATTAATAACAGATTCTACTTTGATAAACTCTTCAAGTTCCACGGGAACGGCACGCTTTGAGAATAGCAGTTTAAGAGGTGATAATGCTTTTAGTTCCTGTTTAAGATCATCATGCTTTGATAAGGAGCCCTCAAGTGACTCCACTTTAGAAGGCATATCGCCTAATTGCTTACATATATTGTTTAATTCACTATTAATATTATCGATGCTCATTGATCTTGATATAGAACTCATTAGTAAATTAGAGGCTAAGTCATTCAGAAGCAAGTATAGTGTAAGTCCACTCCTAACATTATCTGATTCAGAAGGAGTTACTGGGCATGGGGTATAGGTAATAACAGAGTTGTTATTATCCGAATTATTAGGGATTTTCCTGGCTTGCTTTTTTAGAGTCGACCGATTTTGATATAAGTGTTAATCCTAATGCTATGTTTGAGTTATATTATAAGATTCAATAATTTCTAAATACTTTATATTAGATACCGTATTATTGTAACGCAAGTTCAAAAGTCGAAACTGAGTTTTAATAATAAGTATTTTAAGTCATTAGTATTGATTGTTCGAAATTTCCTGTTGTTATATATATATATATATATTGCGTGGATCACGTAAATATCTTACTAAGTCTCAAATATTGTAAGTAGATTTGGAAAGTAGTTATCAGTGGAATCCAAAACACTCATTTCGTCTTATTTGTCATTCGTCAGTTGGATAAACATGTACCCCACTGTTTATTTTCACTTCAAGATTCAAACCCAGTAGATTTCTCATCAAACTCGCAATACATTATTAACTTGGCTATGACTGGAGACAGTTTCTAGTTTATGAAACGGCATGGAGTTTATTTCATTTGTATTAGTAGTTTGTATCGTCTGGTTGATGTATAGGGATGTAAATGATCAGTCTTTTTTTAGGATGTTGGATTAAGTATCCCAAAAAATTACGAACCAAACTTTAGGTTCTTTCCTCTAGCATGTAATTTTTGGAGTATATATAGTGGGAAGCGAAGGGTAAAACAAAGCCATTTACATTCAAACTTTCCATTTATTTTGTTTTGTGTCACTACTTCCAGAACTTTACGATATATTATATTTAGCGAGAAAATTTGGTGTTTGAATGAGTAAGGTTTGTTAACATTGTCAAAAAAGTCCTATTGGTCAAGTCATAAGTTGAAATATGCTTTAATTTTTAGTTCACAGGACGAGGGAAACTTTGGCATTACTATGCTTCATTGGCTTATGAACACCTCATGCAATTTTGTCTTCAATAATTGTGTTACTTATGTTTTATTCAGTAGTATTATTTTTAACAGAAAAGTTTACACGGTGATGATATGATCAAATTCACCAGTAAATATTGTGATTTATGGATGACCTTTGAAGGACTCTAAGTGGATCTTGAAAATGTCCACCTACTCACTAGGTCTAGATGAGGGTTATAAACTGGTATGAGGGATTAGGATTATGATTTACAGTTGTTGGTTAGGGTTGGGAATTTGATCTAGTTTTTTCATCACAAGTTAACATCAGCTAAAAAGTCAAAACGCTATTTTCATAAAACGTGCTTTGTAGTCAGCTCTTGTTATTCCATTTTATTATTAACTTGGTATTATTTTAAATGTATTAGGTGTTAAATACCGTTAGTAGTCGGGATTTTACTATCATATATTACTGATATTACTCATTAGGAATCTAATAAAACTACTTAAAAATTGAATAAACCGTACTGAATATATTATTCTAGGTAGGTCTAAAATTAGTAAGTTTATTTAATATATCAACCTCGTATAGGATATGTTCACATAACCTACAATGACGTATTTTTTGTACCAGTTTCATAGTTTTAAGTTTCTGTAAACTATTTCAATAAGAATAGATATCATTACTGAAAATCACCAATTTTACTTAATTAATAATAGATTGTCTAAAACTAAATATAGATGTAATTAAAAGTAATCATTATCAAACAAATAAATAACTTCGCCAGACACAAAATATGCTCATACAACATTGCTGGAATATAATACCGCGAATGTTTTCCTAAAAGATATTTCATACACACATAGGGACAATAGGAACAATAACGGGGCGGATTCGCATGCATATAGCAAGCAATCCTCTTTGAACCTAGCACACAACAATACCGCCATGCACTGTTCCATCGCCGTTGGCAGATAAGGCAACCTGAAAGTCACAAGAACATCATCAGGGCATACGACAGGAAATGTACCCCGTTCATGCACACACAATAAAAAACTTTATAATTGTAGGAAGTGGATTATGAAAATCTATCAAGCTTCGTTAAATAATTACACTAGTAAGATAATTACTATTGAAATCAAAACAAGAAACTGATTTGTAGAAGTTAATTTATCATATGGTTATTATAATTTAAATATCTATGAATAAAAACTTAAATTAACAACACATGAACCTTTGAAATAGTTGTTTGCTTTAAGATATATTGAAATTGGTAAAGAGTACTTCTATATATCCCTAGGTAAATTTATAGTGACTAGTCCATAGAAAATTATAAGTAATACTCAAGGATATAATGTGGTCCGTAAACTTTGAAGTGAATGAAGATTCGGTAGGTAATATATTTAGAAATATCATTCGATACATGGTGCATACATTTTATAGGATATTTCAAACTTGATTATATTGTTTAAATCATCCATATAAATCTATCAGATAAGAAAGTGACAGATTTAAAAGTAAATAAGAAAAAGATAGTTGTACAATTTCCCTTTACGTAACTGATCATTTATATTTGGATATAATTCTATCTACAGTACATGATTATGGAAAGTGTCATCATTCATTATAGATTGGAAACAATTTATTATTGCGTTGTGGTTTGTGCTGCTGCTGTCGACAGATATAAGTAGTATGTATCATCAGTCGAAAGTGAAATGTCTGGCGGCATAAGGTTGAGAAGATCGAAGAAAAGAGAATGAGAACAGAGAATGATTGCTGTGGAAAAGAAAAAACAATGAAGTCTGAGACGATTGATTGACATTTTACAGAAGGAACAGTCAAGTTTGAGATAATTTATTGACAGTTTGCAAATGAAGCATTTACTGTATGGTTCTCACGTTTTACTAAGACATTCTGTAATTTTGTGTTCAAGTACATTCGTTCGCTACAGTGTTACCATGTAACTGCAGCTAAATAAACATTTAATTTAGATAATCTTCCTCTACAGTATAGCATAAATGTTTTTTATAACCTGTCTTGATGAAAAATTTACTACATAAAGTGAAGTATAATTCGTAGGAAATTTATTTAAAAATAATAAGTCAAATCTTAGCCAAGGTAACCGTACATTTAAAAAAATCCGGATTTATTAGGATTATATTTCAACGGATTAATGGTACTGCACTTTTTAGTTCTCAGCACCTCTTCAACAGATATGAGTTTTTCATGGAAATGATATGTTATGAGATTAAATAGTATTCTACCAAAAATGCTCGAATTTAATTATACACTTCTCTATAATTTTTAAATCACAAGCTTCAAACTCGTTACATTGGTTTATAAAGGCTCTAATTGTTTTGTCTAAAAGTTTTCTACTTTGAAGATATTATTTTACCAATGAAATCAGTGACATTTAATTGTTTGAAGATGTTATCAACAAGGCTAAAACTGGTCACAAAAAAGCTATTTACCTTTAACCATGTGTGTTAGCTTAAATTTACCAAGTATTGTGAGAAATATGATAAAAAAATTAAGTTGAGCTAACAAAAGAATTGAAATTCACTGTATTGGTGTAAACAAGGTTTACCGAAGAAATTAATAGGATCAAGTGATTATAAAGCACCTACTTAACTTACTGGTCTGTGCTGTTTTTGTCTGAAACCTATGAAATTATTTCGGCAAATATATTCATTATCAGAATGGGGTTTTTGTGGATTGTAGTAATTTTTAATAGTTGAATTCATGAGTCGAATGCTGCAAGCGGGATCGTGTATGCGTGCTGCTGAGGAGTCTCATACTGGGACGAAACGGTCGTCCAATGCTTCCAGGTTTTTCATGATGTTCTAGCTTTAATCAACTCATGAATTCAACTGTTAAAAAACATATTTTTAATAAGGCTGTTTATCTATGACTGTGATGATGAATTTTTCACATTGACCGTAGCAAAACTAAAACCAACGGGTATTCATGTAAGGTTAATTGTAGATTAACCAGTTATGCTTGGATTTCGCGTTTCTATTAACTTTGGATTTTTAATTCAAGAAAATAAAATTTTGTAGATACTATTTTTAAATATACTCCACCTTTTATTACATGTATACTATCTACATAATATAAATGTTTTGGAAGTAGCTTGAAAGAGTGATAATTAAAATAAAATTGTTCATCATATTTCTAAGTCGTATGCGAGGAGTTACTTTTCTCGCGTCTGAAGTTTATGATTATAACTTTTGACAGGATTTTTTTTACCTAAAAAGCCTGTCAATCTGTCATAAACTTCTGACATGACAGAAATTAATGAACTTTTTGGTGACATTTTCTTTATACATAATAGATCAAAGTTCAGGATTTCAGGATGGACTGATTTCTGGAATCAAGTTGCTGTGAACAAATGCCTTCTGTCAAATTAGAAGAATCATTTATTCTCTGAAAAATAACCTACACTTAATTACACGACTTGTCAAAAATTTCATTATTATTAATCAAGATTAGTCTATCTAGTAATAGGTTAGTTCAAAGTCATTTAATTTAATCTCAGTAATTATACTAAGAAAATAGTTGTAATGAAAACATTTCAATCCAATCACCAAGAATTAAGAATTCATTTTGGAATGTTCAGGCATACGTAACACGTGGCCCAACCATCTCAGTCAATGAAGATTCATGACCTCATCGACTGATTTACCATCATTACCTAATACCCTGTGTCTAACCTCACTATTACTTACCCGGTGATCCCAGCAGATGCGAGCAATATTTCTAAGACATCTGTGGTCAAATACTAGTAACTTACGAGTATCGTCTACTCTTAATGGTCACGTTTCGCAACCGTGAAGTAGAACAGAGCGAACTGCTGCGCAGTATACTCGTCCCTTAATTGATAGACAGATATCTCGTCTTCGCCATAGGTGACGTAAGTTGGCAAAAGCCAAACGAGCCTTTTGAATCCGTGCTGAGATTTCGTCAGACACCAACCCATTAGGGCTGATCAGACTTCCAAAATAAATGAAGTTGTCGACGCAGGCCAGTCCTGGAGTAACAATTTACATTTAGAGGGGTGAAACGCATTCCAAATATCCTGGCATTTTTACTCAGTACTAACAAAAGATTCTGTATTTTATCAGCATGTTCACCGAACAGGACTATGTCATCTGCGTATTCTAAGTCGATAAGTGGACCTCCTGGTAAGGGATCAATTTCTGAAAATTCAGTCGACGAGGTTGTTATTTCCAGTTATTTATTTATTGTCATTTATTCTCTGAAAAATAACCTACACTTAATCACACAACTTGTCAAAAATTTCTTTATTATTATTTACCAAGATTAGTCTATCTAGTAATAAGTTAGTTCAAAGTCATTTAATTTAATCTCGGTAATTATATTAAGAAAATAGTTATTTGCATTTTTTAAAAAAAAAGAAGTTGTAATGAAAACATTTCAATTCAATCACCAAGAATTAAGGATTGATTTTGGAATGAAAGGAATAATTTTCTTCTCAATTTACAGTACTACTGTCATATAACTTTGTTCTGATCATTCATAAAAAAATTGATGTCAAATAAAAAACAACATTACCTAATCTTCATTAATTTCTTTTTTTTATGCTTCTCTAACTAAATACCTATTTACGACCCGTAAAAAATCACCCCATTTTCACTTTGAACCATTCTTTACAAATCCCTAATCTAAATGAGAAGTGTTATTAATTCAATAGAATTGGGGTTATTTTTTTCGTTAATTTTTTTCTCTTTACTTTCAAATCTATCCTTCCTCCTTTAATTTTTTCATTTGTTACCATTTTTTTCTTTTTTCTTTCATTACCATTTTATTTTATTAATTTATTATTTTTTTATGAAAAAAATGTACTGACTTTCTTATGTGACATTAACAACAACAAAAACAACGACAAAAAAGAGGAAAAGAATAGCAACTAATACTAACCTACTAGTTTTAAAGCTCATTATGCAAAAAAACAACAACAAGAAACCAAACACACACTAAATAGATAAGTAAATAACTAACTAATTTTCTTATAAATAACGCTTCAGTTGAAAATTAAATTATACAGAGTAAAAGGATAACAGAAAAATGAAAACAAACAAACTAACTAACTAAATAAGTAAAGTGGAATGAGTTAACTAAAACCATACACGTGAGTTAATTTATTGTTCTGTGTATATGTAATAATAATAATAATACTAAAGTCAATAGATTTATCTTCTATATTTTTTTAAAAAATGAGTGAACGTTTTATTAATCGGGATTTTATTTTCTTTTTTTTTTCTATACTTGAATTTTGTTTCCCTTTTTTTAGTTGTTACCATCTTTAATATAATTTAAACAAATTTATTTTTTTTTCTACATCTGATAATCTTTACATTAAATTCATTATTATTTCTTAACTTTTTCATTCTAATTCAATAAATTTGTATAATCAGTTTTTTTTGTTTTTTCTTTTAGATTTAGAATATTTCTACCATAAATTTTTCACAGTGTAAAGAAAATTAAAAAAAAAAGAATCAGATTCCTAAAATGAATTAATTTTAAATGAAAGGGAGATTAAATAATGAACAAGAGTATGTATATATATATATACATATATAGAAGAAAGTTTATATATTTATGTGTATATGTGTAATAGAAAACAAGAAACGAATTAGAAAATGAATACTTGATATTATTCATTTGGGATTCTCATCTCTAGAGTAAGAGGTTTACTTTAATTCTCTATCTCTATAAAACGTATATATATATATGGAGAGAGAGATGAGTATTTGTTTATTTGTATGTATATATATATTGAGTAACTTGATGAATGAACGTATGTACATAAGATTTCCCTATTATATCTTAATCATTACTACTTTAATTTGTAAATCATTCAAAAATTATATATAAATAAATATACATCATTTTAATTAATAGAGTTTTCATTTCTGAATAACGAAAAAAGTCAATTAGAAGAAGAAGATTGAAATAACAATAATATGAAGTAACGGATAACATTTTTTGAAAAATTAAGGCTCATAAAAAAGGAATCAACAAGGTAGAGAGGGAGAAGCTAACATAGATTTACATACATATAAACAGATGAATACGTTGAAAATATTTTTGGGAGGGGATATTTTTGATCGGTTAAAAAACTGAATTAGTTAGTTGTTATTTCATAGAATATTCTTTAACTACCATAACATTTGGAATATTCAAGGAATTCAGCCTGTTAGAGAATGTTATAATGATTAGCTTATTAAGAGGTAATAAGATTATTATTATTGTTAGCTTTATTCAATATTATATTTTTGGTACAATACAGAATTCTCAGCACAAAGTACTCCAACAAGTTCCCGTTTCTTACTTCTTCGTCCTTCCTGACGATGAATATTGAGTGATCGCCAGTTAGAAGTTAAAAGCCCAGTCAATCGACATCTGGATAATGTACATTCTTCTCGCTGCATATTGCCAGCAACCACGATATCTCTGATTAAGCCTTCTGTAACCTTTGCAGCGAAAGGTCTTACACTTTTCAGAAACGCACCTGAATAGGTTGTGCGATTAATAGGCATAATGATGTATTAAAACAAACGAAATTAGATAACTTGTTGAAATGTCTAGATGACAGGAATAGGTAGCCCAGATGTTTAAACAGGCCGCCAAGAAGTACTTAGTTGTGAAAAGTTGAAATATCAATTAATAATGAACAGTAATTATAAATAATAGTAATGGATGATTGTACTTTAGTATATTTTAAAGCCAACAAACTTTAATTACTGACTAAGAATTTGGATATTTAGATAAGTAATATGTTGATCATTACTAGAGATATATCATTTGATAATTTTAAATTAATTGATAATTGGTTTGCTTGTTCGTAATGAAATTTGTAATAAATCAGTGAGTAATGAAATGAATTTACAACATTTCGTTAATTTACGGAAGTCACTTCTTCAGAGAACAAATCACTGGTTACCTATAAAAGAGGAATTAAATAAAAATATATTAAATACTGGGAAGTCAAAGTTTGATGTTGTAATTCTTATCACTGATAATAAGTTTTAGCCGTTATTCAGTTGAACAAATTGTGGTGTGGGTTACTTATGTCAATATTGAATGTATTTCACTAGAAGATCGATAACGAAAGGACGGGAACGAAATGCAATTGCTATGAAAATGCATGAACAATAATAATTGGAGACGATGGATTGAAATTTGCAGAAGGGAAGGTCAAGATTGAGACAATTGATTGGTAGTTTGTAAATTAACTATTTACTATATGATTCCCATATTTTACTCAGATATTCTGTAATTTGTGCCTACATACATTTGGTTGTCCCCACTTGTGTTCTCGTCCACTACAAAATCTGTGAGGGAGGCCGATTGTATAAATTCACTGAAATCATGAAACGATCAGTGTTAGACAACCATTGAAAACCTGGAGGCGTTGGATGGCCGTTTCGTCCCAGTGTGTGACTCCTCAGCAGTGTGCGCCCACGATTTGACATGCGGGACTCGAACACTGGGCCTTCGCTCTCGAGCGAACGCTTAACCTCTAGACCACTGAGTCGGTATCCAAAGTTGTTAGTGTTT
Source organism: Schistosoma mansoni (assembly GCF_000237925.1). Classification (NCBI taxonomy): domain Eukaryota; kingdom Metazoa; phylum Platyhelminthes; class Trematoda; order Strigeidida; family Schistosomatidae; genus Schistosoma; species Schistosoma mansoni. Next base: position 42,916,925 of record NC_031502.1, read on the forward strand.
AACCCCAATCAATCCACAATATAGCGCAACCATCTACTACTGTCCTCGGCGGGTAGCTGCCTCATGCCAGACACAGTATCAATGCAGTTCAGAATTAGCTCTATTAGGAGTTATTATTAATATTATAAAATGGTTATTAGTTATTTCATGTGCTTTGATGGTTGATAAAAATTCTAAATTCTGCTATACTGTTTAATGTCTGTGCTTGGGAAATGCCCTCAAATAATAATGAATAAATTGTAAAACAATTGATAGAGACAATGATCATTCACGGAGAATATGTCAGATCCCATTACCAAATAATAAATAATTTTTGTTTTGTAGATAGGTCGATCAAGTAGAAAATCACATTACTAATTACTGTTTATACTATAGATGAGGAAATAAATATATTGGATGAACATAGTTGTAATCTGATTGTAGATTAATCATCAACGAATTCCAGTGGTGATGGGTTTTCTGTGACATAATCGATTCATCAGTAGTCCTTTCAAGACATTAGGTACTTACGTTGAATTTTTAATAGTCCGAAAGATTTAAAAAAGAATATGTTTTATTAGAAACATTATCACCAAATGACTGAAACTTGATGCAAGTAATAGAAAAAGTGATGATAAGTTATTTACGATTCTGGAAACAGATATCATTTGGTTTTTGAAATATGTGTTTTATTCAGATGACAACACTAATACTATCAGGTTACCTCAGTTAATAGATGCTTTTAGAAACATTATTATTCTCACATTCAAACTTTGTGATTGATTTAGTTGAATTAAAGTATTATTCATAACATTTCAGAGTGTAAGCTAGCACACAAAAGGCTTATGTACAGTTTCATAGGTAAAGCGACTCATTACTATTAGTGTTATCTGTCGATTTTGTACAATGCGTTCGTTTTATTACCAAACGGCATTAACTGCATTTTTATCAGAAATCAAGGAGAGCTGGATTATCGTTTTGTTCAGGTTAAAAACTTCCCAACCAAGTTCATCCGCAACTTCTCATAAGATTAGATCTTGTGAAAAACACGATACACTTAAGCTGGTTAGTTGAAATTTAATTGTTCATATTTAAACCACAGTGCGTTTTCAGTATGGAGCAACTTTCTTTCGATTGCACTAGTGGTTTATTATCTCACTTCCAATATGACTGACTCCAGAGTCGCACTAAATTTAAGTCAGGAATAAAACGTTTACAATAGGATATCACTTTATGAAAAGGTGAATTGGCAGTGAAAAAAGAACTACCTAATTCCGACTGACCTAAGTTTCCAGCCTGTCAAAAGTGTTAAAGATCCTGCCCTAGTTCAGCAAGCAAATGCCTCGGAAAAGATCTGGTGGTTGACGGTCACAACTAAAATGAAGTCATTGAGTATGGTGGTACATCCTTTACTGTCTTACTTTTGCACACAATGAATAGCTTGAGAAGTGCTAGCAGGACACAGATTTTGTATTGAAGTATCTCGAAAATAGATAACGTTGATGATTGATCAACCGTGGTTTCGACATAGTATATGTATGAACTCACCTATCAAAAAATTTATAATGTAATACCTACCGGAATCATTTATAAATTCAGCTAACAAGATATTCTCTAGAACGAAATAAGTAAATGAATGTTAGTAAATGTTAGATATACGGTCTTAATTATCAGGCCAGTGTTGTTTCGATCACGAACGGTCAGTTTACTCATCTAACTCAAAGCTGATTAGATAAGATTCAGCCTGTAGATGCTGACAGAATTTATGACTCTATTTAGTTTAATTACTTTTCAGTTAATGTCAATATTATTTTCAATATAGGATTGTGGAGATTGTTAATTTTATAACTGAGATCATGAACTGATCAGTGTTAGACAACCATTGAAATCCTGTAGGCATTGGACTGCAGTTTCTTCCCAGTAGGGGACACCTCAGTAGTGAGTACCTACGATTCCGTTCACGTAATTCGAACTCAGGACCTTTGGTCTCTCGCAAACACTATCCAATACTTTCAGCTTTTCAATGGTGATATGACATTGATCGGTTCATGGTTTCAATTAAACCTCAATATTATTTTCTTACAAAGATGAATTTATTGAAATTCAAAACGTTCAATAACATAATAATTTAAAACAGCTTTCTATGAATTTCTAAGAATTATTTTACGTATTCAGCTAAAGAATGATCTTTAAAGACCTGAAAAGGAAACTTGTTTTCTCGATGCTTTTGAAAATTAATTTGTTAATTCCAATCTGAACGACATGATTTTAGTATTCAGTTCTTGGTTGCTTATTCTACATCCATATCAAATTTATACGCGATAGTATATACCTAAAATTCATCAGGTATTTTTAACAGCGTTCAATTTTCTTTCTTCCTAGTATACTTGTGTTTATATTTCTATTTTTGATGACAAATTCTAAGACCTGACCATTTCTTATATTGTCAAACCACCGGCTCAGATACGCAGTATACACCACATGTTAGATGTGTGTTTACGTCTATCTGTAATATTACTATATGTCTTTATAAATATGTATTTATATGTAGACAAAACTTTTTTTCCTACAGATGTGTGTCTCAGTGATCTTTGGAATTTTCATTCATATTTATTAGTTTTCACTCCACTAGAATATAGTAGTAATCTTGTGTGGCAGAAGCAATGACAAGTGTATATGATAATCTGTTTGTAACAGGATTGGTTTCCCAAGATAAAAATACGTATGTACACACACAGAAATGAATGACAGAGGAAAAAAAATATATATGAGAAGATAAGAAAAACGAGGGGAAGTGAAACATAGCAATTGTGTTTAATAGGTGGATAGAAATATTTGTATACGTATAAAAAAATATTCTTGATAGAATAGTAAACTAGAATAATGAAAAGTATAGGAAACAAAGTAAATGATTTTTTTGAGGAAAAATCAAAGTGTAGAAAAATAAATGTAATCACAACTATCACTTCCTTCAGTCCCCTTTCATATGTCCTACAGAATACTAGATTATTTATGATGGTGTGTTGGTATACCAAGTGTATCGTGAAAGAGAAAGCAAGAAAATTGAACCATTTCATACAATTCTCAAAACTTTTCATTGACGGTTATAGTACTTCCGAAGATTGTGTGAGTATATTCTTTGATAGATTTTGTCATTATGTTAGGTATAACTTTTATTATTAGTTTCATTCTAGGAAGTTGTTATTTTAAATTATCTGATGATCAGTCTTGTTAACTTTAGTCGTCATTTAATACATGGAAGGTTTGATACTTTAATATCTTGGTTGTTATTTATGTTTTAAACAGAAATTTGAGATTACACTGTAAAGGGATAAAATTATCACTAGAATGTTGATTTGTGGAGGTTGTAGGGACTTTAATAGTTGAATTCATGAGTCCATCTAAACTAAACCACGATTGAAAACCTGAAAAGAATATACGGCCGTTTCATCCCAGTATGGTCCTGGGCTCGAGGAGTTCCTTACTAGGACGAAACAGCCGTTCAGTACTTCTAGGTTTTCAACGGTGGTCTAGCTTAGATTGACTCATCAATTCAACTATAATAAAGTTATCATCAAGCGTATTTCATATGTTACTTGATCCGTAAGGTAAGAAACTCAATTTTGTCACTTCTGGCTTAACTTTCAATTGTTGTACATCAAATGAATCCAGGTTTGTTCATAGGCGAATTCTACATAAATTCATATAATGTGAATTCATCAAACTGGTGAATGAGATAGAAAACTAAAAATATATCTGTGCTCTTGACAAATAAATGTTTAATCTCGTTATGAAAACTGCACTGTTGAAAGTTAGATAAACCATATGATAAGGTATTAACAAGTCATTTAATTCAGTTACAACTCTAGATTTTATGACATATACAGCACATTAAAGAAAATATGGGTTACCGTAGTATGAAGTTTTGATGAAAATTTACCGAATAAATTCTATTTTTCTTAATAAATAAGTCAGATGATTTCATAGTTATTGTATACCTATTTAGGGCTCTAGATTAACAGTGGGTTTTTTTAAATATTAAGATAATCAAGTCACACTTTTAATAGAGGTATACTTGAAAGTCATAGTCCTGAAGAATCCAGTTGTGATAACGGAATATTTATTCAAGTTACCTGGTTAGTAAACAGAATGTAATTAGCTGAACTCCTGAACTTAAATTTCTAGGTCTTTTCAGGCTTTCGAAATTTACTACTGAAAATCCAAATGCTTGACATTTTTTCTCTGAACATATCATTGAAATAGATAGCTGATCAGTTCATTACTTGCACCAACAATTTCATAAAGACCATGGACTTCAATGCATATATTTTGCTGTATCTAAAAAAAGAGTACTTGTCTTCAGTTACGTGTCTGCGAATTTCTATACAGTGATTCACAATGTTAAATTCTAAATGACTTGCCCACTAAGGAAGCTTAAAAGGTTAAAGCAAACTACGTTTACTGACTGAATTATAATTAATAGAATTCATCAATCTTAAACTCTGGTCAATTTTTCTTGTTCAAAATATGCAGTAAGACTACCAGTCCATTTGTTACCAACCTGTGAATGTTATTATGATTGCACAAATACATCTATTTCTTGGTAGGCTGGATAAATACGGTGCATAATACCTAAATACATTATAGATAAACTGTATCACCACTCTATGCCGAAAAATATCCCCTGATAAATATAAGTAACTCTGAACAGTAACTCAGTGTTTTAATGCTTGTAGTATTGTTTTGAAGATTGGATCGATGGAAGTATATGGAACAAATATAAATCAGCAAAGATTACTACGAGATTAAAAATAACAAAAAGCAACTGTTATCAATGGAGTTCACATTTAAAACTGCTTGTTAAACTACTAATAAGTATCGTCTTTTGATGAAACAATCAAGCCTGTTTTAAAGGCTTTTGGTGACACTAAAGAATCGAATGTCTAAAAAGGCGGTTGCATGAAATTTGGAAAGATCCTTCATCAACTGAATCTTGAACGAATTAGTATATTGAACCGGTGATACAAACTATAGTTTTATGTTCCACTGATAACCGTGACCGAATTTCCTCCTCAAAAATTGTCTCAGATAGCTAGAAATTTTCATTTAAAAAATATATGCCAATAGTTTGTCGTTAAGAGTATCTGAGGTCCAACAGGTTTTGCATTAATCAAAAAACACAGAGATAATAACATTAAGTTACTGAGGTTGCATCTTATCTTTTATGGAGTCACTTAGACTAGCTACCAGTCAGCCGCGTGACCCTACAAATTCGATAAACACTTGTTACTGGAGAACATGCAACTACCAGACGATCAATCCGTGTAAAAATTTATCCATTTGGTCATATCCTTTATTATTTGATTTTATTTTTGTACTGGTCAAAAAAGCAACTTAAACTAAGAAATGACCAATCCTATACAATGTGGTGATGATGAAACACTTATAGATAAAACCTCTATTCATATGATGTCGTTTCCAATCAAACTTAAGTAAACATACACTTGTCGTTTTAAGGAAAATTAAAAGGGAATCTGAGTGACACATTAAAATACGTTTCTCAGGAACTTTTAATTAATATCAGATAACCACCAAACAAGAGCGTTAGCCAAACGATGATTTCAGTTAAGTCACTTGATAATATGAACAAGTATTGCTTCGACACATAACAGTTATTTGATATTCACCATTTATGTATGAAATCCGAATTTCACTACACATTTGATAATTACATTTGCTAGTTAACCGTGGACTTTCATTACGGGTATTTTCACAGATCTTTGTCTGTTTGATATGAGTAAGCATTTTAAACTAGTTGTCAGTAGTTTATAAGTCACTCATCTTGAAACAACATTAGTTAGAGTATTCGTTATTTCTAGGAAAATATCGTTATCAGTTGTACTATGTCACCATTCTATAGAAGTACTTTTTCCGTTAGATTAAGTTCTCAGGGGATATTTTTAGGGGAAAGTGTGTTGTGGAGATTATTTTAATTTTCAGAGGTCTTTGTCAGGAGCAAATATTGGTTTGAGTACCTTTCAAAATCAGTCTCAATAATTGAAGATCCTGTGTTCGTTCTCTAATGGGGTCGCGTGCTTTCACTGCGAAAGAATCTCATTCTCAGATGAAACACCTGTCCAGTGCTTCCTACTTATCAATGTTACATCGATTTAGATCAATCCACGATAAAAATACTTAAAGACATAAAATTGCTTAGTTACGATTTTTGTTCCATTCGATCTAAAGTGAATATTTTACGGCTTGGAGATATACCAGAAAATAGGTAGCTCGTATTATTGGATTTTAGATTATTAGATATCTGATTTTGGAAAAAATGTATTTTTTCATTTCAATGAATTGTTCAGTAGTAAAGATGTGAATGACCTGAGAGTAATCTTTTACTTATAAACAGTAAGTTATATTGAACGTGGTATAAGCTACTAGCGAACTAACTAGACTCTAAGCATTGTGTTAGATTTGTAAATTCCCTTAGTTTATGCTTCAACATTAAACTTGTAATATGAAATTTCTGATTACTGCTTGTAGGACTAATGTATACATTATTCATACAAAAATGATATTTGTGATTCAAATATTATGGTAGGTGACCAGTCATTATAGTTCGTGAAATTCTAAACTAAATAGTTGTGTTGTTCTGACTGTTGAAGATGTTTTACAAAAAACTCAGTAGTCTGAATTTTGCTTTATAAGGAGAAAATTGATGTGGCTTGCTATAGATTTTTCAAGTGTTCTGATTTATTAAAAACTGAAGTAAGATGTGATTTGACCTCAAAGTATATTCTTGATAATAAGATGGTTTGAGCAATAAATGATCATTTAACTATGTAGGTATCTAATTCTATCAGTTATCTATTTCAATACACTGGATTTATTTAAAGAATAAAAATAAATGTGGGCTGTTACATTAAGCGAATGAATCAGTACCCTATACTTCAGAGTAGAATGTTCTGTTTGTTGAATCAATCATGATGAACAGACTAAAAGAATAGTTCGGAGCCCAGATCAATTAAATCTGGTTGGCCATAATCGCTGGTAAATATTATAAACTTCAAACGTCAATGCCAGCAAGCGTGTTTGAGCTAAGTAAACTAAGTAGAGTTTGTAAGCAATACTTACTAAATCAGAATGAATAAATTTATCATGGCAATCATGGCTTTCTAAAACAACTTTTACTAGTTAATTGGTTATCCCCATACTGATATCCTCATTATCTTTAACAATGACTTACTCTCTGAAGATGTAGTAGTTTTACAAAAGCGTAAATCTCATCAATGTATTATTGGTAAAATTACTTTCAAATGTTATATGACAACTACATAGTGCGTCATAGTGCTTAAGATGATTACATACTATAATGGTAATTATTCACAAGTTGTTTTGTCCTACATTTAGGAAATGTAGAAGATTAGGATTATAACTTTATAAGCAGTAAATAGCAGTGAACTATTTATATAAGTTTTGTTTATGTAACAATTCATTTAGAAGAAAGTTATATTCACCTGCTTCTTATCCATATTTGAGTGCAAAACTAAATATAGCACTATCTGTTCTGGCTACGGTTGTAGCATGTCATGTTATTACAATTGGGCAGAAATGTATCCCTTTGTCTTCTGCATAATTACATTTACTTCTATAAGCAGAACGAAACCAAATAAAAACGAGTCTACACTATTTAAATAGTAAGCTGAAAAATAAACACAAATAGGAATTGTGTGTCTGTATAGAATGAATAACTTTTGATTCACTATTTACATGGAAGATAGGAATTTTAATTACAAAATTGTGTGGTTGGTTAAATATTAGTCCAATTAACGAAAGCAACTATAGAAATTGTAAGATGATATCGGTGTATTAAAGTGTATAAGACAAACTTATGTACTGCAATCAACAAAAAGATGTGAGATTTTTCCTCTCATTACCTACCGTTAAATATGTTTATCTAAGCAAATTTAATATTCATCTTGTATTTTAGAAAGTAATTATAACTTGTTCTATTTACGAATGATTCTGTTCATTTATCTTACGCAGACACGAATAAAGCCATTGTCTGATAGCTTTTTATCTTTGCGTTTCCGTCATTTTTCCAATTATACAAATATGGTTGTTTTTTGAATCATACTGACAGTTTGGCAAGGATAAATATGTGAATATTCGTGCGAATTAGTTTATTTTTCGAATGGTATGCATTCCAACTGAAACATATTTGTCATATTCAAAGCAATATGCACTTTAAAATCTCAATATCTTCGTGCCTCCGAACGCCCCGATATGGCCGAGGGTGGGGAGAGTCAGCTCTTCCACTCGAAATGCTCTCACATGACCACACGTATACGGCCACTAACAGAGAAGTCATACTAACTTCTTGTGGTGGGGATGTTGTTTACGAAATTAGGAGAACGAAGAGTGAATGTCCAGTGCTTAAAACTGGTTGTTGGACACGTAGGGCCCACTTAGGGGAACTGTAAAACCCTGATTTCAAACCAATGGTGCACATGGACTCCAGAATCCTGAAGGAACAAATGGCGTATGAACCTATTATTGGTCACCAGCTACCATGAGACTGTATCTCCTGACGTTGCTTCACTGCCTTGTGGATCAAACCTTCAAGTCGAAGGCCCCGGGTGTGGCCTCCTAATAAATCCACCTGCTTCGGTCTGGGCACCCGGGAAGTATTACAATCTACACACAAATCAAGTGACTTGTGTGGCGCATATGTATTCGGTGTCCTTTTGTACAAATGTTATGCGTTCAAATAAATAAAATAAACAGTATCTTCGTAAGCTTGAGAAAATTGTGACTATAATATATAATAAAAACAAATTACACTTTGATAATTGTTTGAATTTCTTCTTATTCTAAATCTATTGAATTAATGTGAATTAAATCATCCGCATATTTCAAAATTTGATTTAAAATGATCAAATATTATTCGAAAACCTTGTAGACATTTCCAATCAATCTATGAGTAATTAAACCCTATTGGTAAATTATCATAACATGACTTAAAAGTACTTTAATGCCTCGTTTAATGATTTTCATGTAGCACATAAAATGAAATTACTTGAACTGGTATTATTCAAATTAGACGTTTAGATCTGAATATTTAAAAATAGTTCAGATAAGATGGTGGTTGGAGGTGGTCAACAGGAAACACTGGACCTCGGGTTTCGTGCTACTTGGCACTCATAAGCAGGGTGCACCTGTAATCTTGAAGGAACTGATGCTCCCTGAGGGATTCGATCCCGTGTCACCCAGCTTCACAGTCAGGGACGTTACCACTGAGCTATTCGGGCCGCGACCGACCTTCTGTAGGACTGAGATGTAATCACAATTGATTGATCACTGGGTGGTGATCAATGTCATGCGTGTCAAGTCCTTCTTAATACTGATCGAATGCTGACGAGTGCCAAGTAGCACGAAACCCGGGTTCAGGGTATCCTGTTGACCACCTCCAACCATCATCTTATCTCAATATAGTGCAAACAGTGTCGAGTCACCTAGACTAGTGGCCACACTGCAATGTGATCGATAGCATTTGATCAGCACTAAGAAGGACTTGACACGCATGACATTGATCACCACCCAGTGATCATTCAATTGTAAAAAAAGGTTGACTCAAAATGGTTATCAATGATAAACAATTTGAAAACAATTTTCGAATGACGCGTTTCTCAAAATTAGTTTGCTTTTTTCATTTAAGTATTTGTTGTAGATTAAATACATTTTTGAGTCATATAATTAGTTAAAAATTAATTTCTAATTTATTTCACTTCCATAACAGGACGAAACATACAGTAGATAAATGTACATGGTTACAAGTAGGAGTTAATTTCTAAAAACAAATTCGTAATAAATACTGTTAGCAGTTTGTTGCTATCATTTATTTCCCTGAGAAGGCAATGAATCAACATACACTTTACAATCCAATTGAATCAGTTTTCAACAGTTCAAATCCTAATTCACAGTTTCAGTTTGATTATGACTTTACAAATTTTCTAACATTTTTACAGAACAACCAAAAATTGAATTCTTTTTCATCAATAAATATGCATTCCTCTTCTTGTCGAAATAAACTCATGCCAAATTATAAAGAGTTATTTCCGTACACCATCGAAAACGACACTACTTCTATGGATAATTCAGTAAGACAAAAACATCAAATCACTGAGAGGTCCTTGACAAATTCGGTACCAAACTCAAATAATTACACAAGAGATGATGCGAAATTTAGTTATTTCTTAAATCAATATGATCACGCGTTATATTCTCACTTGAAGAATAATAATGTACAACCAAATCATTTTGACATATTAAGATCATTTTCATCACCATTATCATCATCTTCGACATCTGTCACAACAACACAACCACCAATAACATCATCATCACTATTACTGTTATGGCTGAGCCGTCTAAATGAATTAATTTATGAAAATTCACAGGAGGTGACAGAGACTAATTGCATTTATAAAACATTGACAAATTTGTTATCTGAAACATCAACATCACAATTCAGTAATGATAGTCACAAATCTGTCTCAAATAACTTAAACAACTATCTTGATTCGGCAAACATTCAAAATCAGACAAAGCGTCATTCGTATTTATACAATAAGATATACAGTGATCAAGAGCAAACTAGAAATGGTTCACTGATTCCAGGAATAACACCTACAAACCACAGTAAAATTCATGGTCCTCCAAATGAAACATTTTGTAAATTATGGGGTAATAATAAGTCTTCAAGTTGTGATATTCAAGTGAATGATGTTTACAGTAAAAATTGTAAGACAAATAGAGACAGGAATCAAGGAGAATTGAATTATCTACCGTCGTCATTAATACCTTCAACTGTTTTTCCTTTTTTCAATTCTTTAATGGATAGTAGAATGATGAGAGAAAATTCCAAGGAATTAAATTGTAACCATGATAAAAATTGCTCAGTTGAACTTGATAAAATGTGTACAGTTGATCGTATACTGCATAATGCAGCCAGTAAGTGGGATAGCTTATTGAATAACAAAAGTATTACACATTTATCCGATTCACCAATACCATTCAATGCAGATAAACCGATAAATCTTATTAACTCAGGAAATACTGACCAATGGAAACTAAATAATGAGTGTAATTTAAACAAATGTGTGCGTCTTATTAATGGAGAGATTAAAGTGAGAGAAGATTTGTCAGTTTCTGACTTTATATCTAGCGCTATAAAATATGATAGTTTTAACAAATCTACATATGATAATGGTTCATTAATTGAAGCTTTAGCATGTACAAATAATTTGGAAATGTGTTGGGTAAAATTAATTCAAATTAAAAACGATTCAAATAATAACACTGTTAATTTATCAAGTGAATTAACATTTATCCAATCTTCAAAGCGTCATCATTTATTAGTTGGTAAAAACGAAAAAAATTGTAGTAAACAAGCCTCACGTATGTTATGGCCTCATTTCAATGCTAAAAGTTTTAATGTGAGTTACATGAACGTTCATAGTTTTATATTTGACCTGTTTTCTTTTTTAAACTTAATATTCAGATCATTAATACATCCAAGTTAGTTAATGAGGCAAGTACAAAATTTATGTCTCATAGTCAGTAACGATTTCATAATCATGAATTTATACAACTGACCAACAGGAAAGTAAGTTGTTGATCAGTAAAAGAAGAAATTATACAGTAAGTAGACATTTAAAGTATGTGTAGAAGGTTAAATATTAAAGATTCCCATTGTGAAAATTAGAACAACACTTGTAAACGAACAATTGTTTTCAATTAGATCGTCATCAGGCTTTAATATATATATATATATATATATATAATGTTTTGCGATTACTATTCTAGTCTATTTATACACGTTTGACCTCATATTTACTATTCTAGTCTATTTATACACGTTTGACCTCATATTTCCAATGTTTAACTATTGATAAGACTTTTGTTATCGTAATTTAATATTCTTACTACTATCAGTACACCTATCTTCCCACTATCAACTTGTACTTTTAACTATTATGCTTGGTGAAGTATTCTATTTCATTGTGATTATTGACTCGAAAGTTAAATAATCTAGAAGCAGTAACCAGTGAAGTTCAACCGGGTCTGCTGGGAGATATTAACTCACTGATGACATTGGTGAATGGTTGCAAGTTGGTTGAAGTTAGGCATTAACACCGTTGAATGCTGGCTCAGTGGTCTGTCGGTTAAGTGCTCTGGTGCGAGAGTGGTAGGACCTTGGTTCGAATCTCGCGAGGCGGAATCGTAGATGCGCAATGCTGAGGAGTCCCACGATAGGACGAAACGGCCATCCAGTGCCTCCAGGTTTTCCGTGGTGGTCTAGCTTCAATTGACTCGTGATCTCAACTCTATAAAAATCTAAAAGCAAATAATTCGGTATCCATATAATCAAGAAGTTGTAAATCAGAATAGAATATCAAGTAATCTTATCTGTCATTGAAAGAATCTATTGGTATGAAAATAAATTAGATGTTAAAGTAGATTTTCAACTTTCAATTTACAGCATCAGTAAATGAAATGTAAATAACGTTTACATCATTCAAGTGATATCTATTCTCAAGTGTCATTCCTTCAAGTGAAGCTAAATAATCGAAAATAGACATATGTGCCACTGGATTCCTAGTCAGTAGTTTGAAGATAAGGGGTTTGAGTCCGAGACCGAAGATTCTGGTGTCGATTGCCGACTGTAGAGTCATGGGTATATACTTTTGAGGAGTCCAACACTAAAATAAAATAGCTGTCAATTAATGCATGGTTGTCAATAAATGTCTAACTTAGATCGGTTAGTGGTACCAATGACTTTGAATGTGTTTACACGGTACTGTCACTGTCTTATTCAAACAACGTTTAACTGAAAATGACCATCTGAAACAGCGTCTTTCGCCAAATGCCACCATTACCAGCACTAGTGGGTTGTATTACTGCTAACTTAATTCTCGAGTTGTTTAAAGGTTCTCTTTTAATCTCTGCATACATGCGAGTGAAGGTAATAATCAAAATAACTGGATTTATTATTATATTTCTGTCGACTAAGAAGATGTAGTTTCATAATTATTGAAGCCTTTATGAAATGGATAAGCGTTATTGATAGACGAAACCATGTATTCACAAACTGACGTACAACACTTTTAAATAATCTGGAAATATAGAATTCAGCTTGAAAAATTTGAGCCACCAACATGAAGCTGTCCGGGTTATTACTTTAAAAATTCCCGTCCGATGAAATGGTTTATATAGTGAGCAATATTTATACAAATGGTTTATGAATGGGAATTATGTCCACTGAAATATATCAAATTAAACCCATTCATAAAGATAATAATGCCTGTCACTTGTAAGAAAATATTTACATTTCTTTTCGTGTTTTTCAGAAAAAATTCCTATGTTATCCTAGAACCATTCACATGGTAATGATTCTCATACTTCACTCACAGTTATACTGTATGACCTTAATACATTTAAATACTCAATGCTGCTGAAATCTTTGAAATTTAAGCTTCCGATTGATTGATCAATCTTGACCTTAGGAATAGAAACACAGACGTTCAGTCAAGAAATAAGAGCTGATAGTAAATTCAATCCCAAATGTTCTATGTTGAAAGTTAAGAGAGCGAGTTCATCAACCAAGTTTCTTGTAAATCCAGGTTCGGATCTTTTGGAATTCTACAATTTTGATAATTGTCTTTCATCTCCAAAATACAAAGGAACAAGAGATGGTTTTACATGATATATCATTTTAAAAAAATTTACATCACGAACAGACATCAAGTGAAGAGACAATAAAAACCACAGAAGATTGGATGGTTTGTGCCAATACTGGAATCAACATTATCAAAATTTGGTTTACGAAGTAAACTGTCTTAAAACTGAACAATTTCCGTTAACCTCTTGTTTTAATACAGTGCTAAGTTAATTTGGTACTCTATCGAAGAACAGATATTACTGAAAATGAGTGAATTTCACCATTAGAATTTTCTGAAATTGGTTCAACTATAAAATTTCGATAATGCAATGAGAAGACGAAGTTTATCAGAATTATGTGATATATTAGCGCAATACATTTCGAACAATCTGATCACATATATACTTGTTAAGACATTTTTATATGAAAATTAAGAGGTCAACTAGACAGGTTAAGGTAAGAAAATAAATAAAGTACACAAAAACAATGGATAATAAATAAGCATTACCAGGGTAGGTTAAGGGTAAGAACAAATTGTTTTTGAACACATAAAGGGGGTTTCAATTTCTGTATAGCTAAGGCTTCAATAAACCTTAGTATACGTCCTTGAAGGCTTTTGTACAACACTACAAATGCTGATTTGATGTCAACCTTATGACCAGTTTCAACTAAATGTTTCTCAATAGAGGAAGATGTTTGTCTATCCTGTGATCTTATTTGACCATTCGAATTCATTTGGTTCTGTAGCCATAAAAGCAAACCTATCTTAACCTTATGGAAACTAATATTCTTTAGTATTTGCGGAAAAACTAACATTTTATATAGATTTTTATTTTCACCTAAAACATCGAGTCATCTTCTAGATCTAGTCTTGATTATGCTTCACTTATGAAAGTATACAAAATTAATAGCCTATAATATATATATATATATATATATATATATATATATATATATATATATATATATATAATGCAATGCACCAATCACCTTGAAAGACTTTTGGATTCCATTTCATCAGTTAAACGTTCCCATTGTCTCCATGTTCCATTAATTATTAGCAGTGTACTAGTAAACGTTCTAATGGTTCAAATAAAACATATCCTTACATTGTCATTGAGTAGTAACCAGTACCAAATCTAGTTTGATTTGATTTTATTGATCAAACTGTAATACATTTCGTTAGACACAGTGATTAGACACAGAAATTCATTTTATCTGTACGCTTCTTCTTATTTCTTTTCAGTCATTTAAAATTTGACATACTTTACATAAAAAGGAGTTATACACCTCAATAACAGTCTTACCCAATCATCCTATTAGTAAGTTCAAATAGGAATTCTATTTAAATTCAATTAGTATTGTTTGTTTGAATCTTCCCATTGATGTTTAGGACTGCAGCTGGTCAGTTTCTAATTGGCATATGTGCATACTGTGCGCATTGCCTCGATATAGCCTTAATTCACAAACATTGTAAGCAAAGATGGATAGCGGCTAGCAGTGGAATCCAGGACGCGCGTTTAGTCCTATTCGGGACTCGTCGGCTGGATGTACCTACAAGTGGCTATCAGCACTCTGTAGCTGAGTGGATAAGGTGATGGCGTTTGAAGCGAAAGGTACTGGGTTCGAGTCTCAGGGTGAACATCAACTCTGAGATGCAAGTACATCCAGCTGAAAAGTCCCAAATAGGACGAAACGCGCCTCCTGGATTCCACTGCTAGCCACTATCCATCTTTGCTTACAAGGAATTCTATTTAGTTTTATGATTCTTTATTACATCCAGAATATTTGTTTAAAAGCTACAAAATCATATGCTTTCTCATCATTTCATATTATACTAATTCAGTAGAAACTTAATTGAATACAGGATTTATCAACATACATTTGCTCTGCTTCTTTATAATAATAATAATACTGAACTCATAGTTATTAGTTTGTTCTCATAAGTTTCTTTAGTTTTATCTCTATATTATCCTATGAATAATTTTCATTCCATTCACAGTTAACTTACATTATGATATTTCACTTGTTAGTGAAATCTTAAAAATAAACAGAATAATCATTGAGCTCATTCAAAACAAATAAATAAATGAAAATGAACTAATGAATTAACAAAATTATAATTATTGTGAATGTTTATTAAAGGGGGTGTTTAAATATTCGAATAATAAAATAGATTGTGAATATTTTGGTTAGAAAAAGTAAAAAAAAGTAAAAATAAACGAGCAATATCGAGGCAATACGCACAGTATGCACATATGAAAATAAGAGACTGACTAGTTGTATACCTAAACATCAATGGGAAGATTCAAACAAACAATACTAAGTGAAAAAATAAAGGAGATTGATAAATAACAAATAAACAATTTTATTCTATTTGTCTTTGTGTAACTTAGTGCTCTGTTATTTCACTCTCTTTCCTCCCCCCTCTCTCTCATTTCAAAAATCCTTTTCTTTATTTTAATAGTTTATTCTTGTATTAAAAAGAAAGAAAGAAAATAATATTGAAACGAATAATCTATAATAATGAATACAAGATTTTCAAGCTGATTGTTTTTAAAAAAAAAATTAAAATGGTTTTATTCACTGATTATGTAACATCATTCTGTTATTCATTCAAATATCTAAATATTCTATAAATTGTACATTTAATTTTTTTTTGTTTTTCACCCTTTGAAAATAAAAGAAAATTAATTTAAATTAATGAACAATGGAAAAATAATGTAAATTTTTTTGTTGGTTCTCATTTTCAGTGTAGATGTTCTATTTTCATGTTAAATATACATAAGGCTTTTATTTTAACAAAATTTCTATTGATTCAAGGGATGATAATTAATGATAGTTCAGTTACTTTAGTAATATGGTTGATAAATAATAATCTCAAAACGTTTTCCCACTGTGAGATTATATATATATATATATATATATATATATATATATATATATATATATATATATATATATATATATATAAGTAATAGTCAGTATTTTAACGGTTGAATTCAAAAGTTGATCTGAACTAGACCATTATTGAAAAACTGGAAGTACTGAACATCTGTATCGTCCTGTACTAGGACGAAACGGCCGTTCAACTCAGTTTGGTACTTCGTGGATAGGAATTTACCATTTTAAATTAGTGTGAAATAAAATTTTTAATAAATGTATAAATAGAAATAAGAAACGAATTTGTGTAAATGTGGCTAACATCTTACTATACTTTGAAAATGTGATAGGATTTGTGAAACATTTGGAAAGTTTTTAAGTTAATCAATTTATCTTTTTTATTTAGATGTTTGTGAGTTTGTTATCAATATATTTTACTTTGATTGGAACTTAGTAAGTAGTGTGGTTAGAAAGCGTTCATCAATTTTTAGGTAGTTAGAGTTACAGATATGTAGATATTTGCTCAACTGTCGAATATTTGAATGTCGCTTCCTATAAATTAGACTGAAATGCATTTTCTAATGATGGGCAATTTTCAAAGTTATATAATGAGCTTTGGCCAAGTTTTATACTATTCTAAGAGATTTTTGGTCGATGTGCTGCGTGTAAAAGCTTTTGATTCCCATTAAATAATGTGATAAATTATACCACTTTGAAAATTTCTCTGAAATTAGGTATTATTGAAAGATAGTCAAACATTCGAGAAATAATCTTCATAAACTAACGTCAAACAGTTTCAAACAAACATTTTATCCTATTCAATCAATGTGATATGAAACATCAAGTCTTTAGTTAAGAAATGTGATTCAACAAGTTTTATGGGTCTCGTTTTAAATCAACACGTAGCTATTTAATGTGTTTATTGGGTTTTATAAAATCCTATACTTTTTAAGGTGATTAGTCGTAATAAATGGTTTCTAGTAGTATAAAACGCTTATTTTGGGAATTTTACTTTCCAATATCAACTACCACAAAAATGTAGAAAACAATAGTGTCATGGAATCTTACTATCTACGCAGTCCTGCGTAATATCTTTGGCGGGAAGATGAATGACTACTTCTAAGGAGTTACATACAAGGACAAAAAGCTATCTAGTTTTGTTTGATTTACGATGGTTGTTTCGAGTAAAGCAGTTTGTGGTGATAACCGTCTTTCAGACTGGATAATATCTGTTAACTCATCATCAAGAAATATTAATTCGTCCCCACATTTCTAAAATGTTCAGTGTATAAACTTATTTAAATATTTTGTCATATTTGTAAACCAGAGAGATCTTTAATCTTGCAGTGATATTCAATCAATCTATAAGTACCCGAAATTACTATATAGCATAATTTCTGTTGTGAAAAGCTCTATAAAACATAGAACAAGCTGGATTCGAGACTTTAATGAACAGATATTCACTGGTAAACTATTTATGAAGTCACTAGCCTAAGTTTCCTAGTGTTCAAACAGTTCTTAAAAAATTGTGAATTTAATTCTGTAACAAAGTAAGAAAGAGGTTGAATGGTTATTTTAAGTAGTACTGAACATATATACAAAACACTGTCTTTTCCAATAGTTATCCTAAGGATACTGATATATGCAAAAATAAGTACCTTATAACAGTCAAAAGATAGCCCCAGTTATTTAATTTTTCAAACATCAATCATTTCAATTCCTCAAGAGTATATACCAGTTATGTTTATTTACTAAGAAATAGAAACTATATTCACCCTGTTCAACTAATGCCTACAACATACATGTACTGTTTCTTTCTATGTTACATTACATGACACTCTAACAGGGTACTTGTGTTTATCGCAGTCTTATTTCCACCTTTCTATTTATCTGTATGTGCATTAATGAGTAATTTATATGATTGTTAAGTAAGTGATCAAAACATTGGTTGTTATTTCTTTTTTGCTCAATCAATTATAGGTAACTAAATTTTCAACTCAACCTATTTTTTCGTCCTACTTTTTTTTTACGTGTTCATTGTCTTCCATCATCTTCCCCTATAATCTCTTAACGAGTACCAGTTAAGTTTAACTTTCTACCCACTGTATACTTTCACTCATTAAATCTTTGATTCAATAAGTCTTTAAGAGTTAATTCTATGTCCTAAAATCAATTATCAAGTGATAATCTCTTCAACGTTTTCAATTACTTGATTTTATTATTATTTATAAATAATATAATGAAATGCGTTGGTCTTTCTGTTTGTATTATTTTCTTCTTTATTTTATTTGATGACTTATGCCCCATAGGTCAATTGATTATTATTATTATTACTTTTAAGGTTGTAACATTTTTCTGCTAATGTTACTGTTCTCACCGTTGTTCTCATTTCTCTATCTTGTTATATACTATTCCACTTATATATTTGTTCTGTTTAAATGAATAAAGTGGACGTAATAAAATTTATCGTTAAAAGATAGTCCTTTTCTACAAGTCCATCGAAAAATCCATCCTACTGAAATCCCATGGGGTAGTATACAGATTACGTTTCAATGAAATCAAGCATTATTCTACCCCAAGGGCATATTAACATTATTTATAAGAAATAAAGTTAGTAAGTAATAAATAAATATAATAGAATTTTGATAAATAATCCAGTTATTTATATTACATAATAAAATAGATTTCATTGTGCTATATACAATAAGTAACAGTCTAATCTCAGTTTTGCATGGCACTTTTTATGTTAACTTTTTCACTCATTTTACAGTACAGTTGCTTTTTAATATTATTTTCAATTATTTGGCATCATATAACTAAAATTATTATCCTTCACTTAATATCTACAAAGACATATACTGATGTTTTTGAATGCTATGATGAGTGAAGCTGTTTATTTATCATCATCATCATCAAGTTAGTTTGTTTCGTTCCGTTGTAATAGTGATAATACTGATAATATGAGTGACTTTCAGTTGATGTGACTGAAATTACTTTAACCTCAGAGTCTATTTAATGTTTTCTTACATAAAATAGGCGGCATTCTTCATAACTTACGTGAATATCGTTTATTCGATTACCAATGCAAATCACACTTCATTTACTTTAGTTTATATACTAAGGTACTACGTCTATTTTTCGTACAACAAGTGTAACTCACAGGAAATTATAGAAAACCCTAGTTTGTTACTGAGTTAAATTATATTTTATTGGTTGAAATAAGTAAGAGAATCATATTATTTTGTCATTTCACTAAATTTAACTCAAGTGATACATCAAACTTTAAAAAAAATGTCATTAATCTAGATATATAGCTGAGTACTTTTAATTCATAGTTTATTCACTAACTAATTAAACATCAAATTTTCAAAGTTCATCCTGGTTTCCGTATTTTCATGAATTGATTCAACAATAAACTAAATGAAACTATTATTAATGACATCATTTTGTTTATATACACTGTGTATGATCATGTTATTTCACTAATATGTACTCCTGACAACAATATTTACATAACTGTTAATCATACATCTTTCTCAAACGGTCAGCACCTAAACCAAAGAATTCTAGTAAGGAGTTCATCAAATATCTTTTTAGTAATACAAGAAATACTTATGATACAGATTGGATAATAAATTCTTTCATGACTTTTACAATATATTTTAGGATTTTTGATATTGTCGCCCTAAAATTAACAAAATCATATCTAGATAACAGGACATTATAAATAAAGGAATACCTCTAAGACATATTTCCTTTCTTTGGCTTTAAATGTTTAAAGTTGGTTAAACTTGAATTTTCCAAGCGTACAGTAAATTTTGAGCCATGCGAATAAATTATTAAATCAATAATTTTATATAGTTGAAATCATGAATCAATTGAAGCTAGACCACCATAGAAAACAGGGAAGCACTGGACGGCCGTTTCGTTCTATTGTGGGACTCCTCAGCAATGCGCATTCATTAATTCTTTATAAATCTATACTATACTCTATTTATTAATTCTTACTGAAATAGATCAAATATTTTACATTGTGTGAAAGTACATTATAACACTAATATTTTCACAATAAATCTTTTTTCTTAAATTTTCAAGGTGGACAAAAAACTAGTACTGAATGTTACTAATGATTATCCATTTTTTGTATATGGACATGGATGGTCATCTATTGAGCCAAATTTAACATTAAATCAACAAGATCTATCATGTAGACAATTGAAAACAGATGATATTTGTTTAGTACTGACCTACTGTGTTCTTTCTGCTGGTAGGAAGAGTCGTATTTCCACTACTAACTCATGTACCTATAAAATGGCTTTGTCAAATGAAAATTATTCTGTAAATTATAAATCACAATCAACTCCAAAATCAGTTCCATTTTTAAATTACGATGCCAAGAACAACTGTTCACCGTTAACTGGATCAGAAAGGTGAGTAGTATTGAAAATTATAATTTATGTACAACATTATAAATTTATTTTTCTTGTATTTTTAAGCGGATTTTATTGGAGAATATGAAAAATTTCAGTGGATTCAGTAAAATTAACCTTTATCACAGTATGTCAACTGGTATAGCATTAACCTTTAGGTTAAAATTGTGCCGTTTCAGTACGTGCTTATGAACAGTGGTCCGTTACAATGTTGAACTGGTTGTGTTATTCAAATTAAAGTGACTTCATAACTACGTAATTCTAAATTATCATAAAGCATTATCGATATATGGTTAATAGTTTATTTTACTATTAACTTACTAACCACAATATTTATTATAACAGAGCTAGTCAAGTATTGAGCTATTAGGTATGAGCATTTGTGTACAGTGGAAAACCGTTAGTACGAAATGAGTGAAATTTACATGAAAAGTTAGATTACTCAAGTAATTTACTGTAACTGTCGCTGTTATACTGTTGCTATGTTACTCAACTTAAATGTTCAATAAAGTCAACGGTAATGGGTGACTTGATTATTATCCCTTGCGTGTTGAAGCTATAACTCAAAAATAAAATCTCAATAGTAATTGTATATGACTGTTCGGCACTTTGTATCACTTTAATGCTGTTAAGATTTCTGAATTAGATAATTGAATCGTAAAGCTTTAATTGTCGTTTTGACAGCAAACTATCATTTACAATATTTTGAAGTAAAGTTCCTTTTATTATTCTACAAACTGTAAATCAGTTTGTTTGTTGGCTTTATTCGTGAACTGTTGTCTTTATATATGTTATTTAATCTCGTTTGTTAATGTATTTTTCTTGACTGTCTTTGATGTCTTATCTCGAACCACATGATAGGTAGCTCTCCATACAGATTAATGAGGTAAGTTTAAATAGGTAAGCCAATTTTCACACATAGACCTGAATACTAGGTCTGAGGAAGTCCCGTGCTATTTTGGACTTTTTCAGGTAAGGAATTTTGACGTTCATTCAGCCAGATTCTAATTCGCAGTTTTCCGAATGTGTTGATATGAGTAATGTCATATAATGTTTCACGACTAATCTGTGTTCATGTTCTGGTCGATGGAAGGGGTGACTGTGTGTTCAAGTGTACATTTGATGAAGTCTATTTTTGAATGATGTTGCATTTATCTTCTTTCGTTATTAGGTGTTTAATTTTGTATAAAATTTTGTATAAAATGAAATAAATTGATTGTACTGGATTGCGAGCAACATGAGTTTTGATAGACTTTAAGATCCTTATGGTTAGTCCTCAGAAAATATTTCACATATAATAGAACTGTTTGCCTTCTGATTTCTTGAAATGATTTTGTGATTCTCTGTTGACTTGATGGAGGCTTTAATATGTTGTCAGAATAGCCATTTCAATAAAAAAGTGGTCAGAAGATGATTTTCTCCAACGTTTTGTGTAATGAAGGTTGTAGAGTGAGCATTCGCTTTTCGAAATGTCTGTACATTTTGCTGGCTACTAGTTTCGAACCGTTATAATTTATCGTTTTATTTGAACTTATCGGATTTCTGTGTAACCGTGTTTTCGACTTCTGTAAGTTTTTCCTGTTGATTGATTCATTCAAAAGTCTAGTTACGCTAGAGTTTTCAAGTAATTCATTTTCTAGTCTGATGTTCAACTAGATTCTTATCGTTGACAGATTGGGGTTAGTGTCTGTATTAAAGGAATGAATTTAAAGCAAATTTCGTGACCTGGTCAAAGTGTATATGATCATTGACAACAACTGCAGCAAGACATAATAATGATAAGTAGAGCTGCTTGAGAATGTGAAAGATATTTTACTGTGCAACAGGGTTTCTGTGATACGACCAAGGATCGTTAAATTGTTACAGTCTTTCCTAGTGTCTAGTAATCCAGATACTAGTTGTTAAGTAGTCAAAGAGATTATTAGCAGTAATAGCCCTTAAAGATACTCAAATCAGAGGGGACTTTTTTAGAGAAATAAAAATTTAATCATAATCTGTACACACAGCAAATCGATAAATACTGTAACACAAGTGAATGGCAACATATATTCCACGGTGATTAAATAACACTATTAAATACAGTTCAGTTAGTACTTTCATTTTGGTTTCAGTCATAGTAGTGCGATAAATAAGCCTATAAAACTGTTTTCATCAAAATTATACTCATGTTGTTTTTATTACAAATCTTTCATTGAGTATTCCTTTTTCATCACTCAACTTTATACGTAACAACTGACTTCACTGTCTTACTAATTATTTCTTTTCTCTAAAATCATAGGCTTTCAATTCTACTTGTGTACTGAATTTATAAAAATTCTTTCCTCGTCACAGTATATCTACCTCATTCACAGCCTTATCTCTTGACCTTTTAATAATAAGATTAGCAGTAGTAGTGATGTTTAAACTATTTACTTTCTAATTCACATATACCCTAAGTAACTTCTGTGTCAACACATCCCGCTAATGTGAGTCATATATTTTCGAATTAATTTATTACCATTTAACAAATTTCTACATCTGATGGAAATTAAATCAGGACATTTAACCCTTATATTTACAACACGGAAGAAAGATGAGAAATTTAATATGTCAAAAGATTTTGAATTTATTCCAATGAAGAAGTCTAACGCTTATTTTGAAGGCAATAGGGATTTAGTGAAAGCATTTTAGAAGACTTCAAATGTAGCACTACTCAAGTAGGCTTGTGCTGCTTTCAGATGTCTGTAAGTAAAAACAATTGAACTGTATAGAAATGTAACTTGCCTTTTTAACTCATCAAGTTAGATGTTTACATCTTTTCCATATGCTTGACCAATGCTGTTTTCGTAAAATTGCTCGAATTTCGTTTAAAAACAGTGTTTTTAACGTAAGTACATCAGTATATTCAGACTTAACAGAAACCAGTTTTCCTTTAGTTCAGTTAACTTATAATACATCTAATGTCATATGAACATTTTGTGTACACTACACGCTTGACTTCCTTTAATAAATTAACATAGTAACTATGACAAACCTAAATCGCCATCTATTGAGACATGGTTCGTGCTTAACAATATTTCTGAAATTTCTTCCACAACGGATACAGACAAATACACTTGAGGCTTCAAAATCCCTATTTGATTTCTAACTCATATCTTAACTCGATGACGGATTGAGGTAAGAGGTCAAAAATTATGGAAAGGCAAGAAGTACTCATGATGATCAAGTTTTAGTCTTAAATTTTGATAAATGACCTACAAAACCCATCACTATTGATTATTTACGCGTTAAGTGAGTTTTAGTAGCGTATATTTTGTGTTAAATAATATAGATATGTATGTAATTTCCTTATATAAAAAGACTCAGCTTTTTCTGACGAACTGTCTTTTGACAAAACGTTTTCTTTTTTCTTTTTTCAGAAATTTCAACAACGAACTTAATCCTGAATTTATTGATTATCAAAAAATTCCAATCAATTTAAAAATGGATCCATATAACAATTTATCTTCATATTGTATAGAAAAGAATACTAAACTAAAACAATATGATTCTAATATACCAGTAATGAAAAAATCAAAATTAGAATTATCTCATAAGAAAACAATTAAATCAAATACAATTATATCACATCCATTTTCTGCTTATAATTTAGCTAAATCACCAGAAAATTTATAGAATGGAAGACAGTACAAACTGAAAACTAATATTTAAAACAAAACAATTCATAGTCAATGTTGAAATTCATACATTGATCACATTATTGTACAGTTATATAACATTTAAGAAGAAACAATGCAGGAAAGAAAACTAATTTATGATTATTTAAAATATAATTTGTTTGTTTTTTTCTCCTGATGTTTAGTTATTTTTCATTTGTTCATAGGATTGATAACTGGGTTGTTGAAATTTCTTGTCTTGTGAAATTCATTAAATACCTATTCTGAAATCAGAATCAAGAAATAGATTGTATGAATCCTATGTGATTTATGTTGGGCGTCATTACAGTGAAGGATCTAACTTACCTACTTACTTACACCTGTAACTCCCAATGGAGGGTGGGCCGCCGACCAACCTTCTGAAACCCACTCTATTATGGGCCTTCCTTTCTAGTTTTATCCAGTTCTTGTTCATTCTTCTCATGTCTGTCTCCATTTCTCGACGTAATGTGTTATTTGGTCTTCTTTTTTTCCTCTGGCCTTCAGGACTCCATGTGACGGCTTGCTTTGTGATGCAGTTGCGTGATTTCCTCAATGTGTGACAATGAAGGATATATATATATATATATACTGCAATATTAGGAATAAGAGAAATTTACTAATCTTAATCAAGGCTATAAAATATTAATTCATAATAATATCAATCAGTATAAGCGAATATGGATAGTGGCTAGCAGTGGAACCCAGGACGCTCGTTTCATCCTAGTTGAACATTTGAACATTTCAGTAGTAAAGTTGTTGTCATTTTCTAAAGCAAAATGTCATGATCATTTTTCTAACCGCGTAAAAGTTTAATGGGGCCCACTGCTATATTTTATTGTTGAAATATAGTCTGTAAACATTGGCTAGTAAATTTATTTTGTTAGCGGAATCTGTCTCTCAATATTATCTTGAGTAAGTTTACTTCGTTAGACCCCTCAATGTTGTCGTGGATGATAGTATCATCATTCGGCGAAACATTTAAGTTATCAAGTTTAGTAGTTGAATTCATGAATCGATTATAGTTAGACCACCATTAAAAACTAGACGGCCGTTTCGTCCCAGTATGGGATTCCTCAGCGGTGCGCATCCATGGTGGTCTAGTTTTAATGAACTCATGAATTCAACTAATAAATTACTACAATGTCCATAAAACCCCCTTTCTGATAAATTATTGAGACCGATTATTTGAAAATACTGAAGAAAAATAACTTGTTAGACTAGAAAGTAACCAATATCAGTTAGTTTTTTTTCATAGTCTGACTTATATTAATTAACGATTTGAATTCCCATAAAATTTCCTTTCATATTGATATAAATAGTTTTAAAAACATTTGAAGTATAATTTAGTCAGTAGGGTCTATTGTTGGATATTATAAATTTTGTTTAAACGCATAACATAAAATGAAAATAAATTTCTATAAAATATACCATAATGTTAGTTTTTAGTAAATTAATATGTAATATGTATTAACCGTATTATAGAAAAAAAATTTTAACTTATACCAGCGTAAAATGATTTGAAAATAGCCTATCGAGTAATTTTACGTTTTTTCATACTTCCCATACAGTATTAGTATATTACTGGTTTCTCTGAAGTAAACATGATATATCCAATTAGCCGCACATAAGATATATATATATATATATATAATTGCAAACATCACTTTGTCGGTCTTTGACGTTGAAACAATTAAGTGTTATTCATAAATTATAACATACCGCTCTTGAACGTAAACAGTGTGCGTGAAATAAAATATAAACAGATGAAGTGATTATATATGCATATATATATGAATTGAAATAAATGCTTATTTCCTTTACCATCATAGTATTTGATTTACACTATTCATTCATATATTCATATCTATTAGATATACATTTTTGGAGCACTGGGTAAGTATTTACAATTAAATTGAAATGTAGGATCCAAAAAATCTTTTTTATTCTTAATTCACTACGTTGGAATTAATAATGATATTAACATTATTATTATATACATATTACTAATGTAATAATATAGCTTCTTTTGTGTATCTATATATAATTTGTAAATTACGCTTTTCTTTATTTTTTGTTGATAAGATTTGTATCCAAATAATTATTCTATCTTATAAGACCAATGACTATTCTGTATACATCTACTTTATATTGTATTGACTTGACCCAATAAGTTACCGATAAAAAACTCTCTCTATTTATATGAAAGCAAAAAATAATTTGGAATCATAGGAAAAAAATACTAACGATAGATAGAAGACAAGCAAAAGTAAGTTTATAGGCTATTCACATAATAATTTTGATCACCTAAAAACTTCATAGGAAACATTGTATTGTAGTTATGTCTGTGATTATATATATATATATATATATATATAAAGATTGTCAAATATGAGTTAATGAGATGTTTTCGATTAGTTTGTAGTATATAAAAAGAAAGAAAGATTTCCTTCCATTTTCTGTTACTTATTTATGTCCTCTTTTTGATAAGGAAGACATTTTACATTCATAAACATAATAAATACTTCATTGTAAACAAAATTATAACCACCCTCTATAATAATAATAATAATCTACTAGTATGAATTTGTATTATTTTTTTTTATAATCTACAGTAATTTTAGGCAGTGCGAAAACTACCTGAACACAGGTGAACTACACTGATACTAATAATAATAACAATAACACACTAATAACTTTAGAGACGCAAGTAAATTAATCATGCCAATGTCATTTGTGATTGTGATTTTCCTTTCTTCTTTTCTGATTAGAATAATTCCATCATGGAAGCATAACACACATTTTAGATGCATTGCATGTATATGTGTACAAATATTTTCTTTCTAATGATGTGAATTTATGTGTGTACGTGAATGTGTATGTCAGTGGGTTTGAGTTATCAAAAAATAACTATATGATTACTATCCATAGATTAATAGTAATAATGACAATACTACTACTACTACTACTACGAATAATAACAATAACAATTAAGAAACCAAATGGATTAGAATAAGACAAAAAAAGATCGTTGGAAATAAGTATAAAATTGGTATGACTTTTACAAATTATTGACATTTCAATTTATAACTAAACATGGTTTTATCAAATTTCCCAAGAAATCAAATAGGCAAAAAAAAAGAGTAATCATAGATAAGAGGTAGAACATAATCTTGTTTATACATATATATACAAATAGAGAAATAAACATTCAATTTATAAAGGTGAAATTCTATTAATTATATATACATATACATATACAGTTTCAAATTCCATGACAAATTTTGGCAAGAGGTAATATCATCTATGTAGGCATTTATGTAAAACATCATCTTTTCTATCTTTTCCATACTTTCTTTACATTGTCACATAAAATATTGTGTGAATTCTGTTAATATCTTGATTAGTTTTATGGAAGTTTCACATGACCGTTTAATTTGTTTACTATAAGTTATTGTATTATTATGATGTGACTTATTGCCAAGGAGTTTATAGTCTTCTTACAATGTTTATACTTGAATTATTCGACAGAGTATGGAGTTAGTTAGTATTAAATAAAGAGAAAAATACGAATGCTTATTTTATGTTATTTTAAATTTTTCTACTTGTATTATAATTAATTATAATTATAATTTCTAAACTTTGTTTTGTGGTGTCGATTGATATGTTAAGCTCATATATCTTATTCTAGCTTCTAGACAAGCCAATTTACCTATCCATCTTGAGTCATGTTTTGACCTTGTTAATTATTCACTTATTAACCCTGACCATTTTTTATATGAACCTATGTGCGTGTACACTTTTTATTTTAATCATCACATGTCTGTAACTTATTCTTATTTGACGATAAATATTGAGTAATGCTTGCTCATAGCCAGTTGGCTTACCCGCCATCTTCAATGCGTGTCATTTATGCTTCGCTCACTGATATTTGCTCATATACTTATGACTTTCTGGTCTGCATCATTTTGTCAATAAAACTGTAGTTGCCGCTTCTCTTTGCCTTCTGATTTTATGCAGCGTTAAGATTTGTATTATAACGGTTATTGAGGTGAACGATTAGCGAAGCACGGCACTACAGTTTTTAATAAACTATAGCTTACCTTCTCCTCAAATAAGAATATATTTATAATAAGCAACAGTTTAGTAGATGTACAGCATACTATGTATTCTATTGTTTCAGTTAAGGATTTTGAAAGATAATATTTTATATGAAAATTATATTTAAAATAATCTTAGTGATTGAAATTTAGATAATTCTAACGTGTCATCCAGCAAACTTGCCTAAGCTTCTTCAGGAATCAGACAAGTTTGCTGGATGAAATATTGGAATTAATTAAAATTTCGACCACTGAGATTATTTCAAATATGTTTATCACAATATAATGACTTCTCCATACTCGGCGCCTAATTTTTGTCAAACTATTTGTTATAATATTGTATCTTCCCATTGTTATTTAGGACTGCAATTGATCAGTCTCTTGTTGGCATATGTGAATCCTGTGCGGACTGCCTTGATATTGTTCTCAATAATTGCTACTGTTTATACTATCTTATTCTTATTATCGTATCATATAACGAAAAACTGAAAAGCATCGGATGTCATTATGACGTTTATGTATTAATAGATGTTGTTGCCCTCTTGAATCAAATAAATCTTTCATCGGTTAAAACTTCCGTGTCTAATATAAAAAAAATCAAATACTTTGAAAATTTTTTTAATAAAATGATGGGAGAATAGACATCAGTAATACAGAAAAGAGCTCAGTATGTTACATACTTTAAAAGATATTATATTTGGGAATATTATGAACTGCATCTATTCACAAAAGTGTAGATTAATTGAAGAATAGTTCTTATAGACTTATAGGCCAACATACACAATTTTAAGAAAAAATACTTAAGAATATCTAGTCATAATGGATGATGGGAGGTATTACTTAAAGTTACATCAGATGACTTTAAGTTGTAAAATATTTCATTGAAATCATTAACTGATCTAGTTTAGACCACCATTGAAAACCTAAAAGCACTGAACGGTATTTTAGTCCTATAAATTATTGCCTGATTACAGTTCGTCTTTTATAAATAAAATTTCTAAGAACAAAATATTCTTAGGAACCAGAAATAAATGATACGTTGAACTTTTATCTTAAGTATATGATACAAGGTTTTGAGTTGTGAAATTATGAATTCTTTAGTAGTGGCATTTAACAGCTAGATATGTGTAGTGTTATGTAACATTCTACTAAATTAAATTTTTATTACAACTAGTAAATTCATAATGTCACTTGGCCGATAGGATTCAATCTGCACTAAGAAGGACCTGACATACATGGCATTGATCACCACCCAGTGATCAACCAATTGTAAATACATCTCAGTCCTACAGGAGGTCAGTCGCGGCCCGGACAGATCAGTGGTAACGTCTCTAACTGTGAAGCTGGGTGACACTGGATTGAATTCGTCAGGGAGAATCAGTTCCCTCAAGATTATAGATACACTTTGCTGACGAGTGCCAAGTAGTACGAAACCTAGGTCCAATGTTTCCTGTTGACTATCTTCAACCATCATCTTATTTCAACACAGTGCACTCAATGTCAAATCACCTAGACTGGTGACCACATCGCAACTTGGTCGATAGGATTCGAACTGCACTAAGAACGACTGACATAATATTGATCACCATCTAGCGATCAATCAATTGTAAATGTTACTTTACCTGGATACATTAAATTAATGTGTATGTTTGGGAAGAAATGAAGTTTTAGACATATCACCTTTATTTATTTTCACCTATGATGATATACTTTAGGCAGTTATACGGTATTCTTATACTTTATTCTTTTACTGATCTAATAAAGTTTTTTAATTTTTCTAATAAATAATATGTTTCAAGAATAGCTACAAAGATTTCACAGACTATTATGTCTCACAAAAAACCATTTATCATTATAGAAGAGGTAAATTATTGTCACCAGTGGAATGTAAGACGCTTGTTCCATCTTATTTGTGATTGATCATCTCGATGCACCTACATCCATGTTTATGTTCACACAATGACTTGACCTCAATATCCTTTGCTTCAAACAACAAATGAGTTATTGATTGAGATACTAAATTCAAATAACCACTAGTCTGTGAAGCGGATATAGATTTTAATTTCATTCATACGAGTATAAGTTATCCTGTTGCTGATATTCTTGACTAAATTTTGATCAGTCTTAGTTGGGATATATGTATCCTATGAGTGTTCCTTCGACTAGTAAAAATTTCGTCAACAATACTAGTATTGAAACAACTCAAAACATAATAAATGAAATCATACAACAATTAACATTAAAATATCAACTCAAATACTCGTTTACTTTATAACACTAAATTACTTAGTTGAAAGCGTAAGTCAATTGAAGCTAGACCACCATGGATAACCTGGAAGTACTGGATGGCCGTTTCGCCCTATTATGGGACTCCTCAGCAGTGCGCATCCACGACCTCGCCTCGCGAGATTCAAACCCAGGACCTACCAGCCTCACGCCAGAGCACTTAACTGATAGACCACTGAGCGAGCGTCTGATGGTGTTTATTTTTAACTCCAATTCACTCTATCTCCACACAAATACCCCCACTAAATTACTTCCCTAAATATTATCACTAATCAATTGCAATAAAATAATTACTAACTACTAACTCAAATACTTTGGATACTTTGAATAATTATAATAAACACTATTGTTCACAATAACAAAACACCTATTTTTTTTATTTATTGAACATTTCGTGATTTCACTTAAAGTTATTCAGTTTTTAAAGTATTTTGACCTAATCATTGAAACATGATTCGAAAACAGAAAACATATTAAGTTTTACACGTAAGAAAAAAAATTAAAAAAAAGGGGATAAAGGTTGTACGCTTCATATATAAAATGTTTACTGCACGGTTATAGTATACGTATATTTATATATAATCTATATAATAATTTAATTATGCATACATACAAAGTGATATATATTAAGTGTTGGAAATTTGAGGATTTCTTGAATGAAGTATCTACTTCAAATCTACACTTGGGCACGCACGTATATTTCTTTATTTTTTTAATGTAGCTTTAAATTACACTAGAAATAACATTCCTCTTAAAGTTATCTAACTTGAAATAGAAAATTAAAAAGAATATTATTTATAGAAAACTGAAAACTAAAAGTAAATGATGAAAGATGTTGACTAAAAAAAAACAAACAAAGAAAATAAATGACAATAAATAAAACGATGGAAACTAAGTAAAACTGTATATATCAGTTGGAAATCTAGTCGTAGTTTTGTTAATTAAAACTGTGCTTTATGTATGAGAACTTAACAGACTTATATTGATATTGTGATGTGGGCTACTTATATCCACATAAGTAGTATATAGTGATGGTCAGGTATAGAATGTATTTTGGCAGAAGATCGATAAGAAAAGAACAGGAACGAAGCGCAATCGGTACGAAAATGCATGGACAATGAAATCAAAGAAGATTGACTGATATTTGCAGAAGAAACAGTAGAGATTGAGACAATTGATTGTTATTTTGAAAATCAACTGTTTACCGTATGGCTGCCAGATTTTAGTGAGATAGTCAGTAATTTGTGTTTAAATACATTAGATTGTCTCCACTCGTGTTCTTGTTCACTATAGTATGATTAATATGAGTTCAGATTATGCAAGATCAGCATTAATTTCTTCAATGTAATAGATACATATTTATTATAGATTGATCAATTGATTTACTGAAAAAAGTCATACACAATTAAATCAGTATTCTAATTCACAAAAGCTTTTGTAATCCATATTTGAACACTAGTGATTATCTAATATAAATATTTCATATTATTCAATAAAAAAATTCAATAAGTCAAAGAACTATTAGTAAAACAACAAATTAACAAATCATTTTGAAAAATGTTTTCAAAACTTCGGTTGACATAAGGAAACTTGAGAATAAGTCTGCAATAGTGTTACATGCGTTAGAAACGGGACGCAAGATTAATTTTGAACAGGCTAAAATACTTAAGAAAGGCTTCAACACTCATAAAGAAAGATTGACAGCAGATGCGCTGTATGTATAATATATATACATATATATTCTGAAAATAATAATAATTACAGAATTCACACCAGTTTACAGGTATGATCAATTTGATTAATGCACACTCCTGAGGAGTCCTGAAACAGTAGTACAGTGCTCCCAGATGGGCAATTAAGAACAGCCTAAAGAGAAAGGTTGGTATTAAGCTAGCAACCACTTGGTAAGCATTCATCAACAATTAGTTGGACCCTTTCTTTCTTTACTCAACCTGTTTATTTCACATGAATCGTTATTATTGACTGAAATCAATATGAGTTATGTTTAGCATTACAATTATGTACTTGATGATTCTCATTTTTATTTGCAACTCAATGATTCAGAAACAATTTTCCAATCTCCACTTCGCACTTTTATTTTTACTTCGTATAGAAACATATCAACACTGAATACCATTCATTAATAACTCATTCTTAGACATAGATACACACACACAATTCATCCAGTCTTCTTTTATTTCACATCGTGAACTTTTCACTTGATTCTCATTTAACTGACTCATATTATCCTGTTTACAAAAATGCAACATCCAAATATGATTGGCTTAACGTAGTATAGATTTTGATATGATTGTTAAAAAAACACCATATATTTCTTTGATGATTTTGATTTTGATTATTACCCTGAAGAAGTCCAGACAAGTTAGCTGGACGAAACGTTTGCATTATTGTTGGAATTAATATTGTCTAGTGGATGTTAAGAAGTTAACTATAAAAAGTTTACTAATGCGATGAATAAATGAATAGTTTTAATGATCAAAATCTATTGGTTTCTTCAGGAATCTTTTTTACTCTGGTCATTTATATTATGAACAAATAATATAACAGTCTTGAATTCAGTCACTTAATTTTATTTATTAGAAGAAAATATGTTTATATGTGCAAATATCCAAAATACATTTTAACAAAGAAATATTAAACAAGAGGAAATTAAATTGTAACTTTTTAGATAAAGAAAATATAATAGTAGAATTTATGAGTCGATCTAAACTAGATCACCATTGAAAACCTGGAATCACTGAATGGCCGTTTGTTCTAGTATTGGACACTTCGGAAATGTGCATCCATGACCCCTCATGTAGGACCCGAGCCTAAGACCTTAGGTCTCGAGAGAACACTTAACCTCTAGACCACTGAGCCAACATCCAACGGTATAAATGTCTAACTCCAATCTATCCATGATCGATGACCAGCTTCAAGATGAATTTCCCCGAATTCTAGTGAGAAGCCGTGACCAGTGGAGTCTAATCCGTGTCGTGTGGAAACAGTTATCCTCTTCAGACAATGGATGAATGGTTGCGTAGACATTCATGGATCGTTTGGATTTAGACCTTAACACTGTTGGGTGCTTGCTCAGTGGTCTAGGGATCAGGCATCCACGCGTGGGACCGAAGGTATCGGATCGTGAATGCACACTGCTGAGGAGTCCCGTACTTGGACAAAATGGCAGTACAGTGCTTCCAGGTTTTTGATAGTGGTTAGGCTTAGATCGATTCATGAATTCAACCATTAAAATGACTACACTCTCCATAAATCCTCATCCTGATAAAAAAGTTCAATCAAACCATCTATTGAGCATTTCAACGTAATAAATTCATCTATTCACGAGTAATGTAATATTGATGAAAATATTCTTATTTGGTTTTTATAAGTAGATAATCCTTTGAAGAATCGTTAGTTTTTCTATTGAAAACCATAGTTTAACAGTCATAATATCCTACATGTTTGAACCAGTAGCCATATTTATGATCGAATTTTCAATTACTGAATGTTAACAGTCATATTGGTGAATAGAAGGTTTTGTTTTCTGGTAAACAGTACTGTTCCATATCCGACATAAATGTTTTTTTGAAAGTTCTTAATTAAAATAATCCTAAATAGTTTATATTTTGAAATGTTTTTTTACATCTGGTTCACTTATCTTGAATGAATTCTTTGAGTATTTGGTAAGATATATAACAGATAAAGAAGCTAATATCATATTAAACACAGAACTTCACTAACTGTAATGGGTTTAAACACAAATCAGCAATGGAGATACAGATGATCGTTACTAGAATAGTTTGCAAACAAAATTATTTTATCGGTTACGAGATAATTAAGATATACTGGTTTTACAGAGAGGTATAGCAGTGATAATAACAAGTAACCAACTTCTCCAACAAACAGTATAACTATAATATAAAGAATAAATATTTCTGATCAAAAACATATACTACATTAGACTAGTAGAATACACTGATTTAAATGAAGCTAGTTTGATCTTAGTAATATTAATAGAATGACATGTAATCTATAGGAAATAAACTGTTTACTGTGTGAAATTTTTATTTTGATGTACCCTTCTCTCCTTTACGATTAAACCAATCGAAAATGTAATAATAACCTTACCTAGGAGAGTCTAATTTCTGATGAATAAAAATAGTCAGTTTCATTGGAATACTATGTTACAAATTTTGTTGCCGCAGTTATGTCATTTCACATGTCTATACCGGACAGGGAAGCGAAAAATATTTTTCGACAGATGTTTATTGGCGTTGGATTTTCAACTGAATGAGGGCTGTTCAAACAGTAAAACGTTTATAGGACCCAAACTTTCTGCTATTCTGTTATCTGAGAATGACATTTGCATTAAATATGTGTATAGCAGATGAAATAATCTGCACGAAGATATTTTCTCTAAATGTCCTGTACATAATGAATAATGTAAGCTGTATGTTTTGTATTTTGGTCCTTCGCCTTTGTTTGTCTGTTGGATGAGTTCTTCACGGCAACTAGATGGTCAATGACTCATGGACATGATTTCTTGTGTGGTCCCAATGAGAAAGGGCCATTGCTCCGTCATTTGACGGAAGACAAAATAAAGATCACCAGTTCTCTACTGCCATTTGGAGCTAAAGCCTTTGTTGTATCAGACTTTGTTCATGAAACGTACGGAAAGCCAATGATTGAACAGGATGGCTGCAATGTGAGTTTTGTTTAAAACTCCAGGTTTACCTAATTGTTCTCACAATTTTGACATATTAGTTAGTTTTCAAACCTTTGGAGCGCATATCGT
Organism: Schistosoma mansoni; assembly: GCF_000237925.1. Taxonomy (NCBI): domain Eukaryota; kingdom Metazoa; phylum Platyhelminthes; class Trematoda; order Strigeidida; family Schistosomatidae; genus Schistosoma; species Schistosoma mansoni. The sequence continues at coordinate 42,952,801 of NC_031502.1, forward strand.
CCAGCTTGGAGTCAAACCATAGATACGGAATGGCTTAGGCAGTTAACAATAGTGTTGTTTCTTCTGCACACGAGACCAGAAGAGAATAGCATACCATTTTATGGACATTGTCGAACGTAATGGCACTCATAAATGTAATAAGAAAGAAATGACATTCTACCAGTCCGTAGCGCTTATAAAGGTCATACTAGTTGCTTTTGGATTTATAGCCGGGGAAATAGCTGACTTAAATGAGAGGGGGATTATCATTTTCCACGATAGTGTTTTCTCCGGGACACCAGTCAGATGTTTATTAGTGATGAACACCTCGCCAAAAATAATGCGTTCTCTATCAAACTTCTGGTAGTGCACTATATTTTGTGCAGGCTTCAAATAATACACAACGCGTTGAGGAGAGCAAGGTCATCACGTTATGTGAACGTACCTTCTTAAGAATGTGTTACGTGGTACGTTTCAACCGTACAAGCAATGTACGCCTAAAACGTTGAACCATAAAATGTATATTTAGTCTATTAATACTATTTTTAGATTCCCTTTGTACGTGAATGTCATTGAACGGGAAAATCCAACCCTTTCCCGTTATCTTGAAAATAAACCACTGCAAAAAAAGAAAATAGGACTCGAACTTTTCGATTACACTTAGCCACTTATTCAGAATAAACCAACTTTGTGGAAACCACACGTAGTATTATGATGTATAATTTAAATATAAAGTGCCATGTTCTACGTTGTGCGTCTCATTTGTTTCTGCGAAACTGGTACTGGTTGTATGCAGGGTATTACTAACTGGTCAAGAAGGTCTCTTAACATCTTATTGTCCATAATACTTGGAATGTCTTAGAATTACAGGGATGAGTAAGTCCACGTGATTATCAAATGATGGGAGATGTGTGTACGATAACTTCTCACAACCATGGCTTGCTATTCGATTAACATAAGACTGTTTTCTGAGAAGAAGCAGAACTTAGCTCCAACACTGTAGTGAACGTCCAAATTGGATAATGTTTTTTAATATGTTGAGGAAACATTTCACAAAGAGATCACCATTACTGATATAAGCAATCTGCATTTTAAGCTGGATAAAAGTACGTGTCTAATTAAACATTTTTAAGCTATCTACTGTCGAAATGACGTAATCACTTTGTCACGTCAGAATGTAGTTATGGGGGAGGTTTATTTTGAGGACGATATTCTGACCCAATGTTTTGCAACTCAATGTCAGAATGAATAAAATAAAAAGTACCCTGAAGTTGCGCGCATCAATTAGACATACAATAAAAATAAGGAAAGGTAAGACAGTTACTTCATAAATATTTTTGCAGGTAGTCGTTGTTCCTACTACTTATTACCGATAATTGGAATTGTGGTCGTCATTATCTGTTTACGTGGACGAGGAAGGAGTTAACCGTCGGTAGGAAATAGTTACTCCATATGTATGATGACATTATGGGCCATATTTTCCAAACATAAACTTTGTGGTGGACTGTGTGGAAGCTGAAATAAGAATTGTCAGTGTTACACATATGCATTCCAATTTCATATCGGCTATTTTGATGTATCTAAAGCCTTCTATAAGAAAGTAAATGTACTTGGAAATATCGTAGGTCATGCTGGTTGAATATTTGGGGAGTTTTAAATGCAAGTGTTAAATTTATTAAGATATTTCAAAATATCGATCAGTTGTGTGCTTCGAAGTTTCAGAAGATAGTAATGGAAGTCACATAAAAATGTCCTTGCCCGCAGTAGCGTTCATTTTCCTAGGCCATCACATGAGTTTCTGCATTAAATGCAAGGTGTTCGACTGAACAGCAGAAGAATGGTCTAAACGCCTAAAGAACACTTCGCAACCGGAATCCTGGAGAGATTGAATAACTATATGACAAGATTCCTCAATAAGTGGTTAGGAACTCGGTTATCCCATAATATGTTCTAGTTTGACTCATTATTTTTCGGCAGCCTCAGTAGAAAATAAACGACGTTAAATATTGACATGGAATCTCACCTAAAATCTCATGGATTAGACTAATGAAGAGTTTCGGCTTCAGGAAAGATGTCGTTTTGCTGGCAATTCCTATTAAAAACACTCTTCATTGGTTAACAGATATTGTCGCAGTTGTATGAGGACAGGAAATTCCGGTATCTCGGTTAATACTAAATCTTCCCACACAAAAAACGCTCGACTCAACTATGTGATCATAACTTATGAATACTTTGAACCGACTTTACGTATTGTGTTAAAAATTATTTTAAATAAACTATACATTAGATACCAACTGATTATTGTATTTGCAGTAATACGAGTAGGTAGACTGGTATTTCTGACAGGTCTAGGGGCAAGTAATGGCCTCATCTCGTCACACGGAGTTTCACATTTTAATTGTGCGTTGCAATCTTTTAGTAGTCAACAGTATACTCACGAAATTCTATCTCTAATTCTAGTCACTCATGTACCAAGTTATATTATGCGACAAGTTGCTTGTATATTCTGAAGATACTAAAATGGGGCACTTTCAATCATTTTATTTACAATCTCCTAACCATGGAATAGGAAAGGTAGTCTATTGTCCATCTAATACTTCATTCAATTTGTTTATCTCCTAGACACCGTTAGTGCCCAAGTCATATCAAATGTTTTCAAAACTTTTTATATAGTTCATAAGTATCTTCGCTAGCAAGTTGAATTCATGAAATCGTCTCAAAAGAAGGTTGTAAGCCATCTTTTGAATAGTACCTTGCTTTGAATGAATTCCAGTACAGTTAGTTGTTTAGTATCCTATATAATGCAAAACTGATTCGAACGTTAAGTTCATCACAACAAATGTGAAGTGATCTCTTTAACTACAGAACATTAGCTTACTGTATTCCAGATAACTTAATCTATTTTGGGAAAACAGACGTACTTCCCCTAGTATATCAAGCTTTTAAGCTAAATAAATTGATTAATAAAACCCATCCTTACACAAAATCCATTGGTCTAGCATATAAATTACTCTGCACTATAGCTGAATCAATTAAAAATTTTGATATGAGAGTTAAAAAGTCAACGTTAGTGAAATTTGTTTCGAAAATAGTTTACTCTTATTTCAGATGATTGTTAACACTGCTATCCTAGAAAGGAAGAACAAGACTCAAGCTTCCGAAAATTTAATATTAAATTGCATCAAACATTTACTACAATGTATGCTTGTATTAACAGTTACAGTCATCACACGTCTTCAATTCTGAACTCGATATTCTTCAGCTTGTTCTCATGACTATTTTGAGCCCGTAAGAACAGAAAATCTATGTAAATTATGCGAAATCGGGTATCAGTAAATATTAAGTTTATATGGCAGAGTTCTGTGATTATTGACTGAGGCAGTTAACTCATATGCGACTCCATTATAATAAATAAACAGTTGTCCCACAGTATGTGAACAATTGTGTTATTTTAAGTTCACTTCTCTGGAAGGTAAGAAAAAATTACAAGTAGTTTCGAGATTTCTTATCACCTTTTTCCAAATGAAAAGCAGGACCAAGATACCTCACATATTGTATTATCATACAAGTCTGTCCAGAGACACTAATTCAAGTACATCAAAATTAGATTTTATAGTCTTTCCAAACATATGTCACATTAAATCTTTGAGACACTTACTAAAAGCATTAATATAGGTTAACAAACCTACTAAACATTTTCTTGAGACTGTTTGTTGAAGCAATGAAAGATGAATTTTCAAGCGTAGTATCAGTTCCTAATGCAGTTACTAATGCTACAAATGACAAAAACACAATTGCATTTATCTAAGGCTCCATTTCATCTGTCGTTTTCGTCGTAACTCCGTGAATTAAGCCAAGAGACAATGTTGTCTGGATCTGTGCATTTATGAAAAGTTTTGCTACTGAGAGTAACACAACACAACTTTAATCTGTTAGAAGACTTCCAGAAACTTACATACAAACACTTGATTCCACTTTTTATTCATCAAGAAATCATATTTCCAATAGTATCGTCATTCTACCAATTGGTGAAGTAACTTGCTATAGAAAAGATTTAAATCAGAACTTCATTTGAGAAAACTAGTTTTGATCTGTACACTGACTCCATTGCTTATATCTAACGATTTCAATGAATGGCATGATAATACAAAGTCCACGGAAATACCTGGAGATGACTTATAATTTATGTCTAATGAGGATTCTCAGTAACCTGCTGAATAAATCATCAACAGTTCTGCTCGACTGTCGACTATTTCCCAAATAGGTTGTCTGGTTCCATGTTTGTACCTCCTAACCCTTGCCCCATGCTTCAGGTGTACTCAAAAACCATTATTTATTTTTAAAAAACTACTTTAAAATGTGTGATATCTAGGAGTTTGCATACACTTAGAAATGGGAAATAACTTTTACAGAGTTATTTTTATTATTTTACCTTTTGACAAAGGAAAATGAAGAAAAAATCAGTAATTAATTATTCCCCCTTTTTTTTAATGTAAATCTCTCTCTTCCATTACAATTTATCAATTAATATAAATAATACATATGAATAAATATCAAATTTCATTTCAATTTTATCATTTCTTCCTTTAGGTCTTAGTCTCAGACACACAAATTAATGTTTATTTCTCTATACATTTGTGCATTTGTCTATGTATGTATGTATGTATGTGTTTATTAGAAAGTATATTTCATTTGCACAAATTTCTACACATTCTTATATATACAAGTAAACAACACCAAGTGAATATTCTTATATATATATATATGTTTACTTATTGTGTATTAGAATTGTATTTAATTTTGGTACTTATTTAATCTTTTCTTTAAGTTGTATAGATCTTCTTATTTAATAAAATCGGTAACAAGCGTGCACAACATAAATTACACATACTAATATACATTTAAATAGATACTGACAGATAACCATTATTCATACACTTGGTAACATAATTTATATAACTGTGAACTGCTACAACTCAGTAACTACTACTATTGGTTGTTGTTGCTGTTCTTGTCGCCGTCATTGTCTTCCTACTTGGCTTGACGTATACGGTAAACAAAATATTTTTAAAAAAAGTTACTTGAAATTGACAGTTTTTAATAATTCTAATCTGTATACATTTAGTGTATGCATATATTACAGGTAGAAATGAAAAGGTGAATAATTTGTTGATTTTCATATTTATTTATTAGAAGTAAAGAAGTTACGTCTACATGTGGAATATAAATTTTTTAATCAAAGAATAAGACAGAATTAAGTGTGTGTGTGTGTGTGGGTGGGTGTAAGTATATACGTATATCATTTATATGAATAAATAAATTTTGTAAAAGAATTTTAATGTCATCAACAAATATCTCTCCAACTGTTTTATAGGAATAATACAAATCACACTTAATTTCTATACACTTTAATATCTAAAATTCTAAAGAAAAAACTTTTGATAGACTGTTAATTTTTCTATGTCTCCCGTTTATTTTTTTATTTTTCTAAATTTTTTTTAGGAAAATTAATTCTTATACTTTATGTTTATTGTTATTAAAATTGTTAGAGGGGGGGAGTTTCAAATGGTAAGTGAAAAAAAAATACAAAACAATCAAACAACCAATGAATAAGTCTACACAATCAATGTAAAGAATGCTGAACAGTAGTCATTTAAATCAAGAATTCATTTGATATAAAAAATAAGAATAAAATGTACACATTTGTGAAGTAAGTTGACGGCAGCTAACGTGTGCATTTCCGGGAAGAATTCTGAAAAAATCCACCAAAATAACACTAAAAAAAGTAGTTGAACTTGTGAGTAATCTTAACTGAAAGTCAAACAAATCTCTAATTCCTCCTATATTTCCACAATCCCGTAGCATGTTTCAAATCATAATGATCATTTTTGAAATGAACAAAAAATGTTGTCGAACGTCTTAAATTTCAGAATTATTAACTGGAAATTAAAAAAACCCTGCTTTTATGCAATTTACTAATCTCGGATTCATTTTTATAGCTACCGGTTCGCTTGTAAGCACTTCATATAATCTCGCCAAGCGACCTTTCAAAGTAGAAATTAGGAAAGAGATATTAGCAGAACAAAAAAACGGTAGTGTTAAAGAGTTAATCAGAGTTCGAATATTTGGTTCATACAATATCAAACATTTAAAATTCAAAATGTAGAGGGAACGAGCTAGTGAGCAGAGAATCTGGTAAATTGAATGAAGAAAATTTGAGTCGGTCATGGTAGACCTGAGCAAATTGTAGCACCGGTTCTGACTTTTATCAAAAAACACATATC
>NC_031502.1:42959263-42997496 GCF_000237925.1 Schistosoma mansoni
ATATATATATATACACACACACACACATATACTTACTTATTATATATATATATATATATATATATATATATATATATATATATACCAATGTATAAGTACACACATGTATACGTCAGATTTTAATAAAAACTAGACAATATTGACCGCTAAAGAATTTGATTTATAAATATAAATGAAGAAAAAAGAAGAAATTATAACAATTTATTATCATTTCGGCTATGAAGTATACTTTATATTTAAATATCAATGTTCAATATGTATCTCTATCTATCTCTACATCTGATGTTAATGACAGAAACGATAGCATCGATATTCAATGATGTAAAAGTTCACGTAGATTTATGATCAGTTGACATTTCTCTTATGATTTTTCCTTTAACGACCACTGTTAACTTCATCAGATAGATTACTGAAAGTAATAATTTTAATTTTTATTATATTTATTGGATTATATGTATAATGTCACATTATTTTTTTAAAGAGTTAGACATGGTTTGATAACTCTAGAAACATTCAAGAATAAATAAATATATTTTTATTATAGAGTTGAGATCATGAGTCAATTGAAGCTAGACTACCATGGAAAACCTGGAAGCACTGGACGGCCGTTTCGTCCCATTATGGGACTCCTCAGCAGTGCGCGTCCACGAACCCACTCTCGCGGGATTCGAACCCAGGACCTACCAGTTTCGAGCCGAAGCCCTTAACCGATAGACCATGAGCTGGCATCCAAATACTAAAATTTACGTCAATAGACAGTCTTAAACGTCGACTCTATTGAGTTTGTGCATATTCATTTTAAACAAGACATATCACTTCTTTTAAAAATTAATTTAGTATTCAACACTAGCTTGTTTGTTAATCAAATGATTTTTAGCTTTTAGATTATCTCATTGTTAAATAATCTCTGTATAAATAAGTACACTAATTAATTTGTTTTATAAATGTTAGTGGTAACTGGAAACTCATACTTGGAAACTATTTAGTTAAATTATCGTTTCAACTATCTGGTATACAGATAACTTTTAATAGGAATAAAATACTGTTTTAAACAAGTATGTAGTGGTAAATAAAATCACCAGAATCAGTAGCTCTGTAAGTCTTCGACATTTAATGCTGACTACATTAGTTTTAACGGAATCATCTAGCTGAAGTCGCTCGATCACGCATCTGCACCAGATCATGAGTGGGAACGCTTTGCCCAACTTCTCCTACGACCTATAGCTAATTTACATCAGTCACTTCTCGATATATTGATAACCTATGAAATATATCTTCCAACCTCTTCGCTGCTGACGTTTAGATTATAGAAGGTATTACTGGTTAATGTGTTGTCAAACTCCGAATACTTTTGGCATTTTCAAGTATTTTAATCGTAAATCTGATATTTTCGAATAAATAGATTTATAATTCAAAAATGAACAATATTTGAGCGAACAATTGTTTTCAATAACTTCATCATCAGGCTCTACAGTTATAAGTCCATAATTATAATATTTTACAAAGTCCAAAATGAGGCATGTATTAATGAATTTGACAATGTTATATGTTAAAAATAGTAAACGTTTGCATCTGTTACGACATATATATACTTTAAAATTGTGTTATTTGTAAATTAGAAAGGTCATTTAATAAAGGTCAAAGTGATTTGTAATCAAGTGTCTAGTCACAATCGATTTAATAGTAATTTCGAAAAAATGAAAATGCAAAAAAATTGTGTGAATAAAGTGCATAGTAGGAGAATTTCATCCTGTCAAGTGAGATAATAATAGCTGTCAAAATTAGGACGAAACATACATGAATTATATTCAATAGTTTGTCAAATGTAGATGAACTTGATAAGTCTTGCTAATTGAACGCTATTCTATGAAAGCTATTCTCGTAACCCCAAAGCTAAGTCTACACAGCAACTTGAACCCGAGAGGACAGGCGCAAAATATGCGAGAATAATTTTGCTCCAAAGGTTCATTCACGTACAGAAAATATAGGGTTTTAATAGTATTTTAGAAGTCCTTGGTTTTTCCTGAAAATTCTGGAATGCTCCTAAACATTGTAGCAGTATAGTAATCAACCAATCAAAAACTCTACATGTGACATTTCACTTTCGTGATTTTTCTGGCAAAACTTCCAGTGAACTCTGATTGGATAAAATACTTCCTAATGTTTCCTGAACCTTTCTTGTCTTTTGCGCGAATTTTTCTGGATCATCCCTAACAGAACTATAGTAAAAAAAATGTCTTCGACATTTTTGTTCACCAAGATGTGATTTCGAACAATATCCCCCCCCCCGAAAAGAAAGTCAGCAAATGGAGTACGTGTTCAGTGTTGTAACCTTATTATTGGAATAAAGTTCAATTATGGGCTTTACCTTTAAGTATAACACATTCGGCTTTTGATTCAAAGGTGATACCTTAAGAAACATAACTGTATTTGTGACAGTCATATATTCAATGAAAATAGAGATATATAACTGATACTACTGTCTTTTTACAAATTCTATCAAGAGAAAAAGCTTAACACACCCTACAGGGAATATTAAAAAAATACAATATGTCCAATCAGTTGGTTTCTTAGATAGTTGTAGATGATAGCTAGTGAAGAAAAATTAATGTTAAAATGATTGTATCATTCTATATTTACGCACATAGTAACGTAAAGTATTGTTTAATGGACTCCTACTGCATATTTCTGTTCAAGCTACTAAAAAATTTCAAGATTTTTGGATATCTATTGTATCTACTCATTTATAGGTTAGTATATCTGTAGTGAATGAGAACTCAGGTGGGAAGACTGATATTTCTTCTGATTGAACGGTACTTTGTTTTATCTGGTCGTCGTTGATTGTTATGTCGAAATCACTCATTACTTATACTTGTAAAGCGAGGAATTAATGCAGTTCCCACAACGTGAAAGTAAAAACATCAAGACTAGTACAAATGAAGATTTATCAGCCCCAAAACACGACGACTACCCTAGTCAAAAATACACTCATTTTGATTAATAATTCGGATGAATTCACATATATGAAAAGTACTTACAGTTATAATAAATCACACACTGAATTTCATGCTGAGCATAGATCATGTTAATAGCGTATTATACGGGAAAACAGAAAACAATACTATATTGAGTAGTCATCACATTAAATTAAAACGGAAGTAATGTTGAACAAAAATCATAATGAGTAAATGAATGTAATTGTGACTTTTCATTTAGTACAAATTTACAGAACATCCTCGTAAAATATGAAAGTCATGAATTAAATACTTCATTTGCACATCTTCCTTATGTCTGTCGACATAAGTAGCATGCACCACAAGTCTTCTCATTTCTCTTTTCAATAACTTGTTTGATTATTTTTTTATGGTTGCTAATTGATATCATCCAGAAAGTCTTAAGGGAGATATAGTCGTTTAGAACCTATTTAGGATATGGTTTTATATATTTCCAGTATGGTATGTTACCTACTATCCATTTAAAGTACTCCAATGTTAGGAACAACTCTCACCAACAACAAGTGATAAATAAATGCTAATTTATCGCTCACACCAACTGTTTGTAAGAGATCAAATCAGTTACAACTGGGAAAATGTACCAAGTCACTCAAGATTTAAGCTGACAAGTAGTCTACTTAACTTAGTGTTCAAGACTCTTAAGTATTTCATCTGCAGAGCTTTGAATACATGTTGTCAAAAGCAGCCGGTCATTCTCATTTAAAAGCATTGATCATCCTTATCAAACTACATGAATATGAATAACAATATTATTAGGCACCAAATGTCACTTCATAATCTCAACGGAGAAAACGCTTTATCACGTAACAATTTAGTGTGACATCTGTTCAGCATAACAACAGATTTACTTCACATTGATACTCGCTCAATGTAACATGTAGCATCCACTTGGTATTAATTCAGTATAAACTCTATTTTATACATCCATCTTTTCAGTAGTATGATTCTGGGAGATGAATAAAATCTTAGCCTGTCATCAAATCTTCTTTGCTTCTGTGAGTCATGTAAAGTTAAATTATTTCTGTCTCAGGTATCAATTTTCGTGGTAACAACAGCTTCACACACAAAACTACACAAATTTGAATGATACTGTGACGTAAATTTTCATTTCTTTTCTCCATACAAACATTTTAGTCAATCAATTTATGAGTTTGATACATTTTAATTATTTACTCAGATACTAAAGAGAAAATTGAGTTGCGAGTTGTTTAAATGATTTGCTGTAATAAATTGTCCCTAATTTGTTTGTTAGTTCAACCTGGAAATTTAATTTGGAAAACACAAGAATTAAACAAGATTTGATAATACTCATCTAAGATATCCATTTGCATAGTTACTAAAATTTTGAAGAAATTCCAAAGTATATTACAGATTGAATGCTATACCAAAGTAGTTTGCAGAATTGAATCTTATATTATGTACAACACCTCTTTCTTAATATATAGAAATGTACAAATTATGGAATTAAAGCCTCCAGTATTTAATCATAAATGTTCCATAATTAAATAAGATTTTATCGTTCCTCATGAAACACTTATTTTCACACTCGTATGTTTCAGTTATCTGACAGAACTTAAATGTTTTACCAAAGAAAACCTAATGGAGTATTATAACGTTTCTTTTTTCTGTTAAAAACAGATTATTTTCATCAAAATACCACTATTTAAACACTCAAAAAAAGATATCTTTCTTCTTTTCCCATTTTTTTTCTTTTACACACATTATACTTTAGATATCAATATCTCTAAGTACATAAAAGTTATGTTTCACATCTAACATAAACTGTACCCATCTATCAACATGAAAATAAAGCGTGTTTTTGCCTAAACACTTTATCTTAGTTCATCTTTTTCAATTTGGTTCTTCATATCCTATTTACTTTACATCATTTCGATTTTTGTCATCATAGCAAGTAAATAATCAGCGGTTTACAATGAATGACAAATGGCTATTATAGATACTAAAGATGACAATATTTCTCTATTACATCTCGTATATAGATGTGTGAAATATTTCTTTATAAAATATAAATATATTTAATCGTTACTGAAATCTTTCTAGTGATACATATATATCAATTGGCGTCTACAAGTTCAACTAATGATAAATGAATGTCAATCAATAGTGTTTGCACCTTAAAAAAAGAATCTGGAGAAAGGAACTTGAAAGTAACACAATACAAAAGAGAGGGCAAGAATGAAATATGTTATCAAAGCAAATTCATCTATATTTACTAATGCCATCTTTAAATAAACGTAAAAATGTGTGAATACATTAGTGTAACAGGAGGTGTATGAATGAACAAGCGAAGAAAGGTAACTTACTTCGAATAAGATCATCTATGAACATGTTACAGAGTATCCACCAGAAACTTGTCTTTAGATGCTTATCTAATAAAACTTAACTTATGGAGAAAGTAAATTTGTGGGGGAATTTAACATTTTATATTTCAATCTGTTTATGATTGCAAAATTTCATAAATAATACCTAACTCAAGGTATAACCGACATACGATAATTTAATTAAACAATTATTACTTTTCCTAATCAGCTATCAGGGAGATATATACGAAAGTGACTTTAAATATACTTCGCTATCAGATATTGATTTACCAGTCTCCAACTATATTGTAGAATATTTCAACATTATGGATAGAGAAACTCTCATATGGTATATTCTTAGATCATTAAGTGTCGGTAATTGGACCACTTAATGGAATGTCATTATAATAGGACTTTGGCATAAAATTTAGTCAACGGAATGAAAATTAAATCCCTTCTAAATAACACTCATTACTATACGACTACCGTCTGATTCATGATGTATCAAATTGTATAATGATAAGTTACATTAATAAATTTTAGGAAAGTAAATGGGAGAATGATTTTCATCTCAGTTGTGGTGAGTCCGTCATATAATATAGAATACTAACCTATAGTATTCGTAAACCATCTTTTTGTCGAAATGCCATCTGCTAAGAAAACTGAAAACATCGTTTTTTTTAAAAAAAATAATTAGTGCTGGGTTAATGAGTAATCAGATATATCTAATTTGGTCACATTTAAAATTCAATAATTTGGTTTAGAGAAATGTATTTATTATCTTAATATTCAGTCATCAATGATTAAGAACTGCTTTTACTGAGTTACCAGCGTATATTTTTATGTCTTTCAATGTTTATACCATATTACTTCAACATTAGATTGAGAATCAGCCAAATAACGTTTATAAATTCGTTTGAGTTCCTCATAGACATGTTTCTCCTGAAGTTCTACACAATAATCAAAGACACATAATTAGCAATGTAATAATTGGAAGTATTTTGTCAAGGTCATACAAATTTCTGTAGTGTAAGGGTATATACCAGAAAGACAAACGAAGGTCCACAATTCAGTAAGCGAAAGTCAGAAGAAAATTAAAGGATGTTTAAGCTGAGAAGAAAATCAAGAATACTCACACAGTTTTCAGCTCGACTGCTTAAAGTCATTACATAGAGTCTTAGTGGGGTGTATGCTACTTATGTTAGCAGATATAAGTAGCATGTAACTCCTAATGGAAGTGGAATGGTCTCAAAAGAAGATTGACAATATTGAACTGAAGAAAACAGAAAGGAAACATAAAGAAATTGCGACTAAGAATAATCATGAAGGATATAAAGGACAACTGACGGAAGATATGAAAATGAAGTAATTAGTGTGTGGTTTTTACAACGTGAGGGCTATGATTTCCATTATCACAGTAGATATTGATTAGTATTTGGATTGCAAATGTTTCATAACATTTTCATGCAAATATATTTACATGGTAGTCTTTATTCATATATAATGTCATTGTGTTCTTAGTGGTTATTAAACGAGTAACCTCATTACACCTTAGTGAAACTTGCTACGTTACGAGACTTTGTATTAATCACGTTACTTTTTTTCTTTTTAAAAAAATGGCATCTGTCTTCGTAAAAATATGTCTCCTTTATTTCTGAAACCTATGACCTGACTCGGTAGGTAATTTACAAACAGGAGTACACAGAGAAGTGTAATTTTAACAATAACTAGATATACAAGTGCATAACTACCAATTTGATTACAATATCGATATACAGAGCCATATCCCTTACAAATGTATCCAGATGGAATATGAGTTTAGAAACTTCTATAAGTGACCTCATCAGGACAGAAGAAAACTTATGAGCATACCTAAATGCTGATTGTATATAATCGTTTCCAACAAAATAAGAGATTGTATGTTAGGTGAAATTATACAGAGTTTATTTACGCCTTTATTAATGTAATAGCAAACCGATTTCCCAAACCTTTAGCTGGAGTATCATTGATGAAACGTAAAATAAAAAAACAGTCTAAAGCTAATATTTTCAGATTATTTTCATTCAAATTGTAATCATGTCGTATTTACTCATTAAATTTTTTTTGGAAATAGATTTTCGAGTTAGTTATTCTGTTTAGTGTTTTTTAGCGAGTTGGTTTTCTACGGGATGAGTTCGCTTACTTCACGTCCAACTGTCCTCCTTTAAACAGTTTTGGGACTAGCAGTAGCTCCAGAGAGGCTCCAGGCGGAATTTGAGTAGCAATGTGCTTAAAGTTATATTTTAGTTTTTTATATTATCAAACACTGTACTCATTTGTCATTTCATGTTTGAATTCTTATTTACTTTTCTGGTACATTTAGTAAATTATTTTAGTTCTGGAAATAATACTTCTTAATGAATTTGCTTATAAGTAATCTAAACTATAGTGTACCTTAATCTCTCTAAAAAGGAAACAATATTGATAGATACTGTTATTTAATGTACTTCAAATTGTTAAATATTGAAATTCGTTGGATAAACAGCATGATAAGTGTGAATTATTTTAATTTTACAAATAATAGCATAAAGTGAAGGTGGAAAAGTAAATTGTATCGACAAAAATGCAAAAAATTAAAGTAAATCAATATTTTGAATCAATGACTTTTATAGGTTAGAATATTTGTAAGTGTTTTTCTTAACCCCCCCCCCCCGAAAAAAACATGGTTAACTGGCAATTATATAAATGAACAGTGTGAAATGTTTATACTTTGATGAAACACTAAACACAAACTAATAATCGATCACATAATAAGAGCTTTATTGAGTATATAGGGGTAAATGACAATCTCTTTTTATGGTACATTATGGATAATACAAATAGTTTTATCAGTCAGAAAACAGTAAAGGAAAAATCTGGACTTTTAGTTAACTTTAAAGTGTGACAAATTATTTTCTATTTCCCAGTCGATAATATCAAAATTAGTTATAATAAAATAGAATTATTTTTCATCTAGTGGTATACATAAATCTTGGACAATGGTTTCATGCAATATTCAAATAACTGTCTGTAATACCTAAGTAATATCGATTTAATTGATTGTATCTTTTTAATATACATTAAAGTCATGCATTCTTCTCCTTCTTAATGACTGACTTTGTTAAACATAGAAACCATTGAATGTTGATCTGCTATTCTAAAAGCCGAGCCCTCACCTAGAGACCTGAAGGTCGTGGTTCCAATCATGCTGGGGTCATGAATGCATACAACTGAGGATACCTACACTATAAGGGAATATCTATCCAATGCTTTCTTGTTTTCAATGTTTGTCTACCTTGGGTCGGTTCGTAATCTCAATAATATGCTTTAGTTTAATTTCGGTCATTAGATAAATAAAATAGCATTCATTTAAAATAGCACTATCAAGTTGTTTTTTTATCTTAAAACTGAGGCAAAGGATAAAATATCTTATCATTTGAATCCAGTGAAATTTGTCGCTTATTCCGGCAACTATTTTCTTATTTTTTTATCATGCTACTGATGAGTAGTATAATAAGATTCGCAAAAGTTCACAGATAATCCTTTAAGCGTAATTCCTTAAATATTTTTTTAGCTGATATTACTCCTTGTGGCTATTCAGAATATGACTAGGGGGTTAGGGTGTATATCAGATGCTATCGTAGGCTATCGTCATACAGCTGCCAATCCTATCATTCATAATCACGAATAGAAAGTCTATAAAGAGTTTCACCCATAGATATAATTTGAAAGCCATACATATTTCTACACTGTCCATAAACGAACTATGAAATGATGTATGCTGTGAATTCCGCATTGAAAGACAAATCTATAATTAGTAATACTAAGTAAATAAGAATCTACCGAATTTCACAATATTATGACTTGTTGTATAAATAATTGAGTTCTTAAAAATACTTCAGTTTTATTACTCTTTGTTTTATTCATTATCATTTAGCCAAATGAATTAGAATGTGTGCTATCATTCTTGTGTCATTATAATGAATAAAAGCCGACGCGGAAAATATGCCCAGTCACACAATATTTGACTGTGACAACTGTGAGTACTATATATTTTCCTGAATAAAGAGTGTTTGAAATATAAAGAAGCAAAAGATGGTCACGTACAAGTCTTTTGAAGTTATAGGATTGTGTGATAATTTCATATTCTGCTTCTGACAGACATATTCGCTTGCGTACCGTCAGTGTACTTGCGCATACAGTCTTCAAGCAAACTTTTGAAAATATAAGTGATTTCTGGAAATATATAAGTTTGTTTGTAAAAGCTTATTTCTACCAGAAATGTACAGAAAGACATGTTTATACTATGAAGAATAACTTAATCTAGTTTATGTCTTTCTGTGTTCTACTTAAATTTTAAATATATTTTAACAACAGATTATGATAACTTCTTAGTCATATATCCTTAAAGTCAATGCTGAGCATGAATAAAATCACATTCAACAATTAGTTATATACTTAGTATAATCTGTTTTGGAATAAACAACATTTTCCAGTCTATTGACAAATGCTTATGGTTACCCTTTGGTTTGATTTCTTTTAAACGTTTACTTAAATAAATGTACACACCACCCAAGACACTTTGTCATCAAGCAGTTACAGGCTATAACAAAATAGCCGTTTAGTTCTAGATGGTTTTTAGTGATATTTCACTTTTCACAACCCAAACCATCATCAAAAATATATGCGAAACAAATCGTCTAAAGTAATCCAATGCTAACAATCACGTGGATAATGTAACAAGCTATCTACTTGTATAGTAAAATGACAAGTGGAAATAGTCATGATGTAGACAGTATCACATACTGTGCAAACATGACAATATATTCAACGTAGGCCAAAAATAAACTTTATCAGGATTTGTTTTGTAGCAATTCGGCAAACTTCTTAATTTATAGGTGCCTTTGGTTACTACTACTAACCATTAATTATAACGACAATTTTTCTCCTATTTAACCAATCAATGAAACAATGTTATCGGTTTTATAACACAATTTATGATCTGCAGTAAATCGAAACCCTCCACTTTGACGATTTCATTTTTGTTAGCACTAAACTAGTGTTTGTATAAATTAATTATGTAATGAATAATCTTGTTTTGTCAGTTTTGATGGGTACAATGAGTAAAAATAAACTGAAAAATAAATCATCAGATTGGCTCAAAGTTCCGAAGTGTATGGAAAACTGTAGACCATGGCCTCAACTGCAAAGTGAAAGATTACGGCGTGAATTTTTCTAGTCGATGAATTAGCGGGAATATATATCAGCTAGGAATTATAGAAAAAATATTGATAACGAAGTTAGTAAAACCCTTAAATGATTTTATTGAAGTTATTAAAATGTGACTGATCCAATTAAAAGATGAAGGATAAAAAACAAATAAACTCTGAAAATCCAAAACTATCAAAAAAAACTAGGCTCATGACAATTAGATCATTCACTCAAACTGTTAACAGTACACATAGATCTGTCTTTATATGGATTGATCACATTTCACTATCCCTCCAAACATATTTCGATAGTAAAGTAGGGTTATATAGGTTTGAAAGCTGACTAGCTTCTCTATGAAATAACCAAGAGTTATGCTAAAGTTAGGATGAAAATACTTTTGTACGAAAATATTTATTTATGATAGTGATCAGCAAACAAGTATGATATATTCATTACTGGCATATAATCCTAATGTTTCAGTCATGTTCACAGAATAAAAATTATTGACTAATAGGGGAAAAGCAGCAACTTATTAATTGAACTTGTCTTCTGTCGAACTAATTGGATACATTACTTAATATTATAGTCAATATGGTCATCTACGCAGAATCAGTTGAATGATTAAATATGGAAAACTATAAGTCGAATAAATGAAGCCATTTCCATATACTTTATGTACTTTGTGTATAACGGCACAGTTTGATCAAATGTGTTCGTCAGATTTTGACTAAGCGTGAATTAAAAAGGGTTTTTCAATATCTTTGATTTCTTTAGATTTCTAAATAATCCAGCCATAAAAATTATAATGATTAAAACTGTACCTCTAACAATTCCAGCTGTTCCCTATAAAATGTAACACACTTTACATACTTATGGTTCGGATACTCAATACTTGAATGCTTGTTATTGAATTAAATGACTGCAGTACAAAATGCTTTGCTGATAACCATTCCAAATCTGCTTGAACAAAAGCTTTGAATACCCTGGCAATATAATGTTTAATAGGAAATAAACTAAGAAGACATACAAATACAGTCTCTGAATTCGCTCTTAAACGTTTATTCACAAGTACTTAACACGCTGACCCTTTCTATAATCAATGTTTGAACTACAACAACTAACTTGTATTCAAGTATGTTCAATCATAATTTTTTAGTGAATATGATACATCACTTCTGATCAGTACGCTTTCTATTTAGTGGTGCATAATGTAACCAGTGCTCATCAAAATAATAAATATAAGCTCATATTAACATGAATAACAAATCTAAACCTTAAGTTGTAAGGAATTTCCTATAATCTACATATGATAAATAACTCGAAATACTGGTTTTGTTTATGCATGTTTGAGGAATGTTATAACCACACTACTTTCAATTAATTAATAACGTGACTTATCTTCAACAATATCCATGTAAAATAGAACTAAAATATTAAGCCTGAGCCCTTGATGTTAACAACTGGACGACTTAACACTAAAAACGTCGTCCATATAACAAAAATAAGATTTTAAAGAGCAAAAGATCTCTTCATATTAAACTGAATACGATCGATCATCTGACTTGAATGTGGTGGAGTGACGACCACCCAACCGAATAAACGGTTAAACACCACAATGAACAGATATCAAAAATCAAACTAGAACCTATTTTCAGAACAATTATTGCGAAATAAACGGGTCTAAAATTCGTTTAAATCATTTTTCTGTACCGAATTTGGTTAACTTGTACTAGCATAGGTGACTTTGAAATAGTGTGTAAAAACTGCCTATTCAGATACAATGTTATTCAGCCTATTATATAGATGTTAGATCGTTTTGTTACAAAATATGGGCGATAATGTTCTATAGAACAAAATTATTGGAATTCTTATTTACAGGCGTAAAAACATTATAGGTCAAAATAGAGAAGTTAAGTGTTCTGTTTAGTGACTTTCAATAAACTTCTAATATGTGGAAAGTTCTTTCTATGACGAAATGATCATGACATGTTTCAATTTATCCATATACCCATTATCAGGTATAAGATATTTATGGTATAAAAACAGATTCCCTTCAGCCGACATTTTAACACCTAATTAATACATTCACAACACTGAATATTTTTGAGGAAGTTGAGACCTTTCATCCTATTTATCATCCATACTGGTGTTGACCATCTACTACTACTACTACTACTACTACTTTATTATTCATTTTCTAACTGATCTGTTAAGAGATGATTGATTGGATTTATGTAATTCTGATAAAAAATGAGTATAATATTCACGGACTAAATGAAATTAAGATCTGGTTTAAAATTTATCTTCGTGACTCATTCAGTAGAGAGAGTTTAAACCTGGTCTGTCAACCTTTTTTCCAAGTCAAAAATGACTACTTTCATGTTATCGATATATTTTATCATTTTAAACTGATTTAGATGATAATCACATAACTGAGTCTAAGAAATTCTGACAAATAAGGATAACTGAACTTACATCAATACGTGTAAAAAACAATGGTGACATAATTGATGGAATAAGATTGAAAAAGTGGTTCAGAACTCAATATAAGCTTGATATGCCCGCAAATGCCCTGGTACGGCCGAGAGTGGTGAGACTCCGCTCACCCTCTCGAAACGCTTTCACATGGCCATGCGAATATAGCCTCTCCTAGGGAAGTCCTACTCACTGCCTTCTCGAAGCGGTGGTGTTGTTTACGAAATCGAGAGGACGAAAAGCGAATACCCGGCGCTTTAACCGGGTTGTTGGACACAGAGGGTCCATCTAGGGGAGTTGGGAAACCCTGATTCCAAACCAATGATGCACACGGGCTCCAGTATTCTGAAGGAACAAATGGTATATGAACCTACTGTTGGTCACCGGCTACCATGGGACTGAACCTCCTCACGATGCTCCACTACCTTGTGGGTCAGATCTCTGGGTCAAAGGCTCATAGTATAGCCCCCTAAGAAGACCACCTACTTCGGTTCGGACGCCCGGATAGTATTCTAGACCTCACACAAATCAAATGAGATTTGTGAGGCGCATATTTATCTGGTGCTTCCTTGTACCAATATTTATGTTTTAAATTAAAATAAAATAAATAATCAGCTTGATATTCTTTTTAGAGATCGACGTTCTATTTATATAAATTGATTTACATCAGTTCAACAGAAAATCGCTGTCTAAGAATCCAGTGTCGGTAAAGTTTTTAAATGGAATTTTTTTCTAAAGCTAGATTCCTCCTCATAGATGTTAAAACGCTTTGTCCATGTGTAGAAAGTAAATGATGTTACTACTGAATTTGTTAATTTAACAGTATGAATAAAAATAGATTTCAGTCACTTCATATGGTCAATATACGTACATATTTTCTTTTTTTTTAAAAGAAAATTTTGCTAATAAAATAAGTATTTAATTAAATTTTGTGGAAATAAATCTATTTTTATCAAATAAAAAATAATGAAGCTAATTTGTTTTCTAAGAATTTCAATGATTGGGATATTGGTATCTGAATAAAGACAATATTGTGGTGAAAGGAAGCTAGCAAATGTGTATGCTATCTGGTATGTATGTAGTGCAGATGATAAATTATTAATATCAGGAAAAATAAATCGTGATAAATATCAACTTTTGAAATTGTATAATTAAATGTTGATTCTACTCTACTAAACTATAATTAGTCAGTTAAGATATTTTAATTTAGTCTATTCTGTAATTACAACCACTCAACAATGAGAAGTACAGATTTCCAACTTTTTCAAAACATAGAAGTTCCATCACAATTGATTGATCACTAGGTGGTGATTAATTTCATGTGTGTCAAGTCCTTCTTAGTGCAGATCGAATGTTATTGATCAAGTTGCAATGTGGCCACTAGTCTAGGTGGCTCGACACTGGGTGCACTGTGTTGAGATAAGATGGTGGTTGGAGGTGGTCAACAGGAAACCTTGGACAGAAGTTTCATTGATACGTTCAAGTATATTATTCGATACACAATGAGATCATTAAAAAATTTCAAATACAGAACAGACTATGATTTACATTGCTCAATGATAACATGTGTTTCATTGAATTGATGGAGAAATATTAAACAAAGTTACGATAGCAAACAAAATTTTAATCCAACAGATTAGCTTAGTTATAATCCCTTAAAATTATAGTTTTTTAAATGAATGATCCATGGGTTATGGATAATTTTAATCAAACCTATCCATGTATTTCTATTTAAAAATAAAAAAAATTCACTGGATCACTCCATTTTCTTCAAATATTTTAAACCTATATAACTGGAAAAAGTTAGGATATAGATCTTTTTTATAACTCCAAATATGGTGTGAGACAGCGTAACTAACATGGAAACCTTCAAAAAGACTTTTGATTCTTCTCATTGTTCAATATTGCAAAACGATCCTAGACTATCCTGTAAAGTAATATTTACATAAGTTTTAATATATAGTTATAAAAACGTACACATTTTCTACGTAATCAAAAGCAAATCCAAGTTAAAAAACGATGCTAGAAATTATAGCTCAAGAGACATTTCGTCATTCTTCCTATTGGAATAGAGACAACTAGTTTGTCCATTTCCATGAAATTCCACTGGGTAAATCTACTTAACGCCCTAGTTATATTCTATGTGTGAACAGAAAAAAAATAGTTATTTGATAAACTGTAGACCATTAAAAATTTGGTTACAGAAAAATATTTAATTTCGCTAATGGCAAATTGAAATTAATAAGGTTATTCATTTTAGAGTTAATTAATGCTTATCTTTTTCACGGATGCCTTGATTTATTTAGTGAAAAATTGATAACGAATAACACATTTTCCCTTGAGTTATTATAGATGATCCTGTTTGATCATTGTAACCTATTTCTTAGAAAACAAATATATTCTCGAAACTGGATAAAACTAAACAATTATCACTTTTCATAGATCGATAGGTTATATCCATTTAACTACAGTGAACAGATTTACATGCTAAGTTATATTTCTGAAATTTAGTATGGAAAGAAAAGTAATGGGAAACAAATAGTTGAAAAAATTAGACAAACTTTGATAAGAAAAAATGTCTATTACTCCCATTTATTCTACTTACTATGCCGTCTTAGAAAATAGCGAGCACTGAAGATATTATGAACAGTGATTAGAGTTCCAAAGTAGTGTATAACAATATGACGGCTATAACTTCTACAGCATAGGAATATTGTTTGTTTGTAGACCATCCAAACATTTCTGATAACTAATATGAATTAATCGATAGATCAAATTCTATCAGTCACCATCAAGAACCAGATAAGATATTGCTCAACACTCAATAAAAAATCAATGTGAACATCTCTGGCATACAAGAAGCGAGTCAAATTCAGTGTAGCCCGGTGATGATGTCTCAAACTGAAGTTGGACGATGCTGGTTTAGATTCCTTATGAAGCATCAATTCCCTGCAGACTCCGAATACAGCTTGCTGAGGAGTGAGACATAGAATAAAACTAAGATTCACAGCCTAAACCAGACTATCTCCAAACAGCTATCATATATATATATATATATATATATATATATATATATATATAGCATGAGAATTCTCAGAAGCGCGCATCCACAATCCCGCCTACAAGATTGGAACCCAGGACCCGTGGTCTTGCGCGTGAATGCCTAACCTCTAGACTATTGAGCCGACCGGCATCCAGTGGTGTGAATGTCTAATTTCAACCAATTCACGTAATCGTGCCTACGTCCACCATTGTCTTCAGTGAGTTACTGATTCACAACCGACACAGTTGAACTCCACTGGTCACGGCTTCTCACTAGAACTGATTTCCCAATAAAAATATCGAGATTGTTGAGTTTAAATAAATATCGTGAATGGATGAATGATACACAACCACTGAAAACCTTGAAGCACTGGATGGCCGCTTCGTCTGAGAGTTTATAAAGTTTGTAAATTTACTTAATACATTGATCATATTAATTTATTGAATGAAAACAGGTATTTCAATCTATTGAACTGGATTCCAATCATGTTTTGACATTTTATATTTATTGTTGTCCAGAAAATAGGAATAATTAGATTTTCCAAATACATCATTGTTATTATTATTGTGATTTTCAGTGTGAATTAATTTTAATAAACATATATTTTTTTCCTTTTTTTTGAACTGGACTAAATGTCCAGCTTAGATACAAATCAAAGTGGTGACGATATAAAATATTTAATTTTTCACATGTCTGAAATATGAAATTTGTTGTTGTTATGTATATACAAAGAAATTTTTTTTGTATAACATATGGTACTACTTTTTTGTGATTATTTTAGTCTATTAACAATTAATAAGTAAATTAAAGCTAAATACTTTTTAATTTTTATTGCTATAAACATATAAGATTGCATAACCACATGATAATTTCCAACATATCCATTATACAGATGTTCATTTGTTTAAGTAATAAATTAACAATAATACATTGTTTTTAGAGAAGATTATTCATGATAGAAAACAAGTTATAATTTTTGGGAAAAAGATTTTTAAATGGAAAGAAAAGAATTTATTTGAAATATTTGAAGTTCAGTTATTAAAGAAGAAGAGTAGAGTCTAATCCATGTCGGGTGTGTGACAGTTATTCACTTTAGATAATGAATAAAAAGTTGAGCAAAATCAGAGATCGTTTGATGGTAGATATTAACATCGTTTGATGCCGGTTAAGTGGTCTAGAGGTTAACTGTTAGCGCGTGAGATCAAAGGCTCTCGGGTTCGAGTCCCACATGTGGGGTCGTGAATAGATACTACTGAAAAGTCTCATACTGGGACGAAACGGTCGTCTAGTGCTTCCAGGTTTTCAATAGTGGTCTAGGTTAGATCGACTTATGAATTCAACTGATAAATAAGCCAATTGTAATTTTTAACATTATGTTAATTTTAACGAAAAGAAAAAGAAGCTATTGTATGTTCAGTTCATATAATTTACCGTTATAAAATTAAATAACTCCGCTTGTAGACTCTCCGGCGGCTGCTGCCAGTCCCAAGTCCGGATAAAGGAAGAGCGTTGGGCATTGGGTTAGCAACCCCATCCCGTAGAAAACTAACTTGCTAAAAAAACGCTAACCAGAAAAAAGTAACTCAAACCATAAAATTTAATGATGTTGAGTTTTAGTAATATGAAGTCAAGTTAAAAACATTTCTAAGTAGGCAGATTATTGATCAGTTCAAATACGTAAGTTGACTATCGTATGATTGAACTCAATTAGCTTAAAGGTTTCAACTAGGTGAATAATTTATATGCTGACTATTGTTTTGAACATTTCACAGCAGAGAAATATTTTTCATAATTTTCTTATAATCTAGGGTTGAACTCAATTCGTTTAATTCAAATCATAAAATGACCGGATTGTTTTCTTCTTTCAAAACTGTAGATCCCTGGTTAATTAAATTCAATAACGTAACTATTCCTCTACTACAATATTGATAAATAAAACAAATCATCTTTTTAAAAATTAGTTCTAAATGTCTAAATTGTAGAGGGGACTATTTTAAAAAAATGAACTTAATAATTTGTTTTATGTTAATATATTCATTCTGGTATAAATCAATGATGCATACAATTGTCTAAATTTTAATTACTCATGTTCAAGTTAGAACAAAGGTCGATACACTATCAATGTTACATTTTGTTTGTAGTTTTATATATTTCCTTAAATTATTTGTTCTGGCTAGTGAGTTTTCTAACACTATTGTTTTTACGCGATGAGTTTACTGACCCCATGTTCAATCCTCCTCTTTTACCTGGGCCTAGGATCAGCAGTAACCCTAGAATAACTGCAAGCGTACCTGAAGGGTAAACTGCGAAAAGATGCTGGAGGTGTATAGAACATGCATTACGGAAATCAAACTGTATTACGAGGCAAGCGCTGATTCGGAATATTGAAGGAAAAACACGAAGAGGAAGACTAAGAAACACACTGTATCAGGAATTAGAAGCAGACATGGAAAGGATGAATAGCAACTAGAAGGAACTGGAATAGATTGCTCAGTACATAGTTCGATGGAGAATGCTAGTGGACCGTATATGCTCCTCCACGAGGGGTAACAGGCGTAAGTAAGTTCATATATTTCTTAGTAAAAGATGAAAAGTTTAAGTTATTGTCACTAAAACTAAATGAATGATATATGACGTGACATATTTTGTTGAAAATATCTTAAAAACTAGAAACACCCACTTTCTTTTATCAGAGTTTCAGAAAATCACTTTCACTTTGATCACTCCTCATTTAGGTTACTTATTTTATTTGATATTTAAAAGTAGTTCAATCCAGTTGTTTTTTTTAGTATTTTACTTTATCAAGAAATTTGTATTACCATTGCAATCACTCTTACTCAGTATAAGTGAGGTACATTACGTAAAACAATTACTTTTTTCGGTAGTATTATATAAATATCGTGTTGTCACAATGCCGCCCTGTAGCGTCAACTACTTACAGAAGATTTCCCTTCGCTTGTGAATTTTCAAAGTTAGTCAGGCCTGTATTAGATGACATTACATTCATAACAGACTTTTTGTTCCCTTTTCATATAAATATCACCAAACTCTTGAATTATCTTAATTGAATATATGTTTATAGTGCAACAAGATAGTGTATCACTAACTGTTCATCACTTAAGTATCCATATTGATTAACTTATTCCTTTTACTGTTCAACATTTTCTCTAAATAGTTATTTTATTTAAGTTTCATGTAACAATACATTTATTGGCTCCTTAAAACATCAATATACTCAACTGTTTCTTACATCTTGCCAGTTGGTCAAAATGTCTGTAAAATTATTTGTATCGCTTAAATACTTAATCATTTTGGCTGCATAGTTCCTTAGCGTATTGGAAAAAAAGTATATACGTTACATTTTTATCATTTAAAAAGATTTGTTCTTCTCTATAAAAGTAGATTTAATTTCAATGTGCTGAAGTCAGATGTTCTCTTTTTGCTTCAATGATATTTTATTCAACTTATGGTATTCATTCATGTGTATGATTTTAAAGTATAAAATTGATTTATAATACAAACAACAACCTAGTGTTTTAACATACAATCCAAATGTGTATTGGTAATAAAGTTATTTTCTAGTTGAACAGAAATATTAATTGAGGCTTATTTCCGTATTTATTTGTTGATTTATGATGCATAACTATTACAGCAGGGAAACATTTTGGTACATAAGGTGAGGCCCAAAACAACAGTATTGATTTAGAATAACGAAAAGGATGGTCTTACATAACTAACTTGGTACTAGTAGCCTTGAATCGGACACGAAGACGATGTTCAAGGATTTAGTCGACCTTCAAAATAAATTAAAGTAGTATCTAATACACTAATTTTTACATGATTTTTTTAGAGCCAGATTAATAATAAAACGTGTAAATAAAACAGTGTAGTGTTTAACGTTAATTAATCAACAACTTACTGGGTCAACACATCTTTGAAGTATCAAACAGTTAAGCGTCCATAACTAGGAAAGTTAACTAACCTACTAAGCTATATGATTACTCTTTCGTATGACTTGATGGAATATCGTAGACGGGTGTTCATCATAATACTATACAAAGGTTTAAAAATCCCCATAGAATATCCAAAAACAACGAATATTTGAAGAAACTATTGTTTTCAATAACTTCATCATCAAGCTCTGCAGTTATAAGTTCATAATTATTGTGATACCTTACAAAGACCAAAATAGGGCATGTAATAATGAATTTGACAGTGCTACATATTAAAAATGGTGAACGTTTGCATCTGTTACGATACAGATCCTTCGAAATTGTGTCACTTGTAAATCAGAAATGTCATTTAATAAAGGTCAGAATGATTTGCATACGGTCATCCAGTCATGAGCCACGGTAAACATAAAGATTGGATATACCCCTCACGGATGCATAAGTTCGGTTTTCTGGAGTTGATCCAATGGCTTCAGCTACGTAGAGTAGCTGTAACCTAGCTCCTTTAAGTAGATTCCTTGGAACTTGATACACAGTTCTAATATACTTTAAATTCTAATTAGATGTCATTACCAAGGTTTGACTTGGTAATTTCAAATAAGTTGAGTCTTCAAGAGAAAATATGGGCTCACTATTCATTCAGCTTAAACCATCTATCCGACCTACCATATCTGATTCTATTCACATCTCACACCACTATCGTACATACAAATTCAACTCTATCCTCTCGCACCACAAATTTCACATTTTTTCATCCTTGAACATACACACAAATATACAAACATGACGCATATAAATCATCTTGAATGGAATGAAATGACATTGACCTGGTCAGATCTGTATTGGATCGATCGTACCAAGTATTCTTGCTTTGTTCCGTTGTACTATTTAAACTTCGGTTAATTTAATTTACTTATCCCCTGAAAGAGAGGCTAACGTCACGAAACGTCAAAAAATCTAAAAATGTGATTTTTCTACTCATTGAGATATTACCAATATATTATTTTTATTAATTTTATGTTGTCTTGTTTAACAAATCAGTCTACTTCCAGCCACACATAACGACAAAACGATTGTTCTAAGTAAAATTTATTAGAAGATCAAGGTATATCTAATGGTTGAATCTTACACAGAATAAATAAATGACGTATTGGGTTGTATGTAGGGTTTATAGAATGGTCTACCGATGGTTATTTTGTGGTAATTTATTCTGAATGAAGTGTATACCCTTGAGTATAAAATTTTAAATTGTATATCCATGATTTTTAAACTTTGGATATCTGGTTATATTTCTAAGACTAAACTAGTAATTTCGATGGTAACAAACATCATATTCTAAAAAATTTTTCTCGGGACTCAGAACGAAATAAAGCTAGGAGTATCAAGTACTCCATCCATTAAAAATTCTCAAAAAAAGAAAAAATTTGTAATCTCCTCTACGTAACTGGTGTATGCAACTGTACTAACAAACCAGAACCTAAAGTCTAATTTACTAAAGAGAGTAATGAACAAAACTGTACAAAATTCTGTTTCGCCTAAACAACACTGTTAGCCACATGCTCAACACCTTTTATACAAAGATATGATTTGCGTTAAGGATTCTTTAGATTATATTTTTAATAAGGTTTAGGCCACATTATTGTTGCGTTTTATTACACGTAATTCCATAAATCATTTCATTTGTGACAAGCCTTTAAAGCAAAGTCTCTGAGCTTACTTTAGTAATAATGAAGTTTGAGGAGTTCAATAATTACTTCAAGCTGTATTATAAACTACTGATGGGTTAGTTGAACTACACTGACAACTTATTTTGAGAAGAAAGCTTGTTTGTTGTTTGAAAACAAGTTATAGTGTTGTGATATAATTGGACATTATATTTGTGTTGAGGAATATGAATCAGGTGACAATTACAGAGTGCAACACAAAACTTCTATAGTGTTTTTAATACAAATGATAATGAAGCACAACTATTTACAAGTTTAGTGATAGATAAAGAGCGAACGATTTGTATAGAATCATAATAAGTCAAAGCAACACGAATGAGCAGCAATAAGGGCTTTGTCTCTAGCAAAACAATAATAGAAAAAAAAACATACATGACTTGTTTATTAAAATCATGAACCGATAAATGTTAGACCAACATTCAAAATTCGGAAATATTGAGCGACTATTTCATCCTAGTATGGCAGTTCTCAGTTGTGCGGATCCACGACCGCGCAAACGGGATGCGAACCTGGGACACTCAGTCTCCAGTGTGAATACCAGACCTTTGGAGCACTGAGCCGGGTTCCAGTGGCATTATTGTCTAACTGCAATCAATACAAGATATTGCGCGACCATCTTCCATTGTATTTGGTAGGTAACTGTCTCACGATCGATACGGTTGAACTCCAGTGGGAACGGCTTTACATTGGAACTCTTATCGTTCCCTCTGAAAGGTGGTCACTAGTAACCACATTTTAACTTTCAGAATAGGATTTCGGAGATAGCTAAGCTTCAATGAAATCATGAACCAACCAATATTAAACCACTATCGAAAACATAGAAGCACTAGATAATGACACTGTGGGATGCCAACTCAGTGCTCTGAAGTCAAGCGCTCACGCGTGATGTTGAATTTTCTGGGTTCCAGTCCCATGTACAGAATCCAGGATGTGAACTACTGAAAAGTCCTGTACTAGGATTCCAGCTTTTGAATCGTGGTCTAAGACTGATCTGTCCATGATTCTAGTGATATTCAATAATCTCCACAACCCTAAAAAAATTTTGCCGTTTGACTTACTACATAAACAGGCTACATGCTTTTGGGATTACTCGCCATTTACTCTTACAATTTGTAAATTCCTGAATATTACCTATTATTCTATATTGTTCTCCATTATTTTTTCCCGGCTTTTGAGAAAAGACTTTGCTGTTTTGCGGAGAGTGCTGAAGGCAGTTTGCAAGGTGTATGGTGAATCTTTTAAAGTCATGATTAATATGCTTGTGGATAGACATCTTAAGTCTTGCAAACTCTTGGCAGGTATTATCTTATCAGATACTAACCATCCACTTCATTCGTATCTTTCTCCTTGCATATATTCTGGTAGAACGAGACGTAAGTACATTAAAATCCATGCACGCAAGCAAATCTATAAAAGTTTTGTAATACCTTACCTAGCAAATTTACTTTGTGACGAACAGGCTGTTAGAGTTGACCTAGTAAATAACCTGTATTCTTAAGCATATCTCAAACTTGATAATTTGTACGGACTCAGATTTTCTTTAAACCATTTTTTCATTTCTTTTCTGTTTTTTGTTTTTTTGTTTGTTTTTTTTTTTGGTTAAAAAGCTTGTTGAAATAACTCGTGCTGAGAATTTTATATTGTGCCAGATTATAATATTGAATAAAGCCATTAATAATAATAATATACTGACGATTCATTTAAATTATCATTTAAGAAATAAGCAATTACAGGATATGAATTTCGCAAGTCGCTCAATGACCAATGAAATGAAATTCAAATGGTCAGATCTTATTTTTTCTCTTCATGTCCGAGCTAATACTCAAAAATTAGTAAACTGTTTCATCTGATTGCTTCCGTACTTCTCTAATACAGATTCATAGAACACTTTTGACCTGAATAAACCCTTCTATCGCTCGATAACTTGACGACTCATTAGTTTGCTAAATTTGAGACCATGGAGTTTTTTCATTTTAATTGTCCTTCAAATAAAGATAACTGTCAAACTTATAAATACACTAAGTCTATACTTCATATATAAACGTTAGTCTTTAATATTATTGTCTTTTAGTTTTACTACAATTTCATATTTGATCTAATGTATTAAGATTACTGTAAGCATAAAATTATGACAATATTATTGTTAAATCCTTTTAAAGAAATACATTATATTATATTGCGGTGTGTGCTACTGATTTCGACAGATATAAGTAGTATAAATCGTCAATCGAAATGTGAAATGTCTGGAGGCAGAAGGTTAGGATCGAAGGAAAGAGAAGGTGAACAAGGAATGATTGGTGTGGAAACGAAGGAACAATGACGTGAGACAATTGTTTGACATTTTGAAGAAGGAACAGTCAAGTTTGGGACAACTGATTGACATTTTGCAAATGAAGTATTTACTGTATGGTTCTCAGATTTTACTAAGATGTTCTGTAATTTTGTATTCAAATCGATTTGATTGTACCCACTTGTATCCTCGTTCACTACATTATCATCTAAAAATCATGAAAGGTTTTCCTTCACCATTATACAAAGCATCCTTAAACCATATCTTTCAACCTTAGATTGTTTCGATCACCTGTTTTTCCAACAGAAAATTAGTCTTACATATAAGATAATTTTTTTAAAAAAAATACTTTGATTCCGAACTATTCGAAATAAAATCCCATTTAGACTGAGAAAGCTGCTTCATAGAGAACAAAATTATCATTACAAAGTAAATATTACTGAAGTAAACTCATCTACAGAGTTCAAAATTATGCCTAAGTTTATCCCTTAATACTGAGTGTTAAGTAAGAAATAGTTAAAATCATTCAACTGAAACGTTTAGAATTAATATTGTTAACAAAATTTATTTCATTTGGATCACAGGAATTCTAAAATTGACTGTAATATTTAACAAAAACAAAAATATTCACATATTTATGTAACTATTCTCCTATATACGATACAATCTTATGTATACTTGAGGGTTACATGAAGCACTTTTATGTATGGCATTTAGATAGCAAACCAAATGAATCATCAACACAAAGTATGCCAATAAGGTTAGTAATGTAAAGATAAAATCCGCATACAGTGGTATAATAATTATAAAAAATCAAAATGAAGATAATGTAAACATATCTATCCCATATGACAGGGAAATACAATCATTATTGTTATTGTTACAGAGTGTTTGATGAAGATCAGGTAGAGAGAGGTAGAGAGGTGGAGAGAAAGATAGAACAACAATAATATAGAATTGAAAGTATGAAAAACTATACTGGTAAAACTTATGGATTTTATGAAATAATATCAAACTATTGATTGATTTACCTACCCATTTGTCTGAACATGTTTAAGATTAGCAACCAGTTTGCCGATTAGTGATAGACACATTCAAAATGAATAGTGAATTAGTAGGCGTATACTTATCTACTACAATATCACATACGAGAAAACAATCAGCTCAATTCTTTATGTCCATCATATCTATATTTAAAACTCGTATAAATAGGCTTTCGCTACAGATATTGTAGTGAACAAGAACACGAGTGGAGACAATCGAATGTATTTGACACGAAAATTACAGACTATCTCACTGAAATCTGATAACCATACAGTAAACACTTAATTTGCAAAATAACAATCAATTGTCTCAATCTTAACTGTTCCTTCTGAAAATATCAGTTCATCTTCTCTGATTTCATTGCTCATACATTTTCATACTGATTGCGCTTCGTTCCTATTCTTTCCTTATCGATCTTCTGCCAAAATACATTCTATGTCTGACCATCACCATATACTACCTATGTGGATATAAGCAGCCCACACTACAATATAACATGTATTGTTTCTTCAATTACTTGAAGAAAATTCTAATTATTTAACTAATCAGTAAGTAAACGTAGGTTTGACACTAATCTAATGATTATAGATTAAATAAACAATATTTTTATTTAGGCGATCTAAAGTCAATGTCTTTTATTAATTTTCATCTCATTATTACAAAAAGTATATATATTTATAGCAGCTCACCTACAATTAATTTCCATTATAGTTTATGTTTGTTAAGCTCTTTTATTAACTTATTTAGCAGACAATGTTATTCGGACAGTAACGATTTGTGTATTTCTTTGTACTACTATGATCACATGTGATAGTCTACGAACATATCTCTTTCTAGTCAAAATGTTAATATCTTAAATATCGCTCGATAAATCATTCATTTCCCCATGTATATACGTACTCTAATCCTATTTTTAGCCTTTGCTTTTCTTATCTGCTCCTTGATTCGATTCGACCATAAATTTGCCTCTGTATTCGAAGGCATAGACAATCGCTGGTTAGGGTTAGGGAGACCTAGGGAGACCCTCGCTGGGTCAAACATCTGTTTCACACTTCATAGTTTTCAATGAGTTTTCAACTGATCCCTAGTCACGACGGAGAGTTAATTTACTACTTACAAAAAGTTTTAGAAACAACTCTCCCAGTAAATAATTCATCCTATTACAAACCGATTTTTGATGATTAATACTATTATGTTTAGATTGTCAGCGATTGATAAGAAACCATGAAATAAAATGAACTCATGTTATTCTGCTGCATTATTTGTTCTTGTTTTAGTCGAACTTATAAATGGGAAAAACCATGAAATCCCTAATGAAATTGATTTCGGAAAAGTTCTCATCAATGAAAAATAATGAAAAGAGTAATAAGTATGAAAAGACAATAAGAGATGTTTATATGTTAATCAGTGTGAATATTTTATAGGTCGAATATATAAAGAGTATTCTGCAATAAACAACTAAGAACATAAAAAATAGAATTATTTGGCGAGACTATAATTTATGGACGAACAAGTCAGATTTAGTATAACAGGTCTTGGACTTCGGCGCCACTACATATTTGAAATCATTTGGTTAGATTTTTAATTTTTCCATTTTTTCTTTAATACAGTGTTTATTTGATTGATAGTGGTCATAGATTACTAGGAAAGTGCATATAGTTAAACTACAATCAGAACTCTGTATGTAACGCTCTTTACATCCTCAATATTTTTAAAAACAGTCAGTTACTATGACTTGAACTTTGTAACTAAACTATGGAATAAAAAATATTTTGATAATGAGACACCTGATTATCATCTATTTACCATCACTGGTATTTAGTGATCCCATATTATATTTTCCTGTCTGTAAGATGGTTTCCTTCAAGAGATAGATTGAGTTTAGCAGTAAATTAGTATAAAGGTAAATTGAACTCGTTCATATAACAAAATTTATTCTACTGTTTAACTCCAAATTTTCAGATGATTCTTGGTCTCCTTTAATTATAGTAAAAGCAGGGCAACTCGTTTATTTTCCTTCAAGATAACAAAAGGTCTCATAGTTGTGGTTTTAAATGGGTACTGGTGCAACAGCACATGCTGTAACAAAATAGATCTCCTTTCTTTGGTATCTTGATGAGGTATCCTTCTTCCCAGTCCGTTGGCACTTGTTCCTCCTCCCAAATATTCTTGAATAGAAAGTAAAGCATATTTGCTGTTACTTCAATGTCTGACTTCAGTGCTTCAGCTGGTATACTGTCAGGTCCTGCCGCTTTCCTCCTCTTAATTTGTCTGATGGCCATCTTGAATACTTCGATCGTTGGCGGAGTGACAAAATAGACGTCCAATGCTTTCTAATTTATGTCTGTGAGTCTAATACCAGTTTCTGATAAAAAATTACAAATTAAACAATCTCTTCAACTCCCCATACTAGCGACGAAACGACCATTTATTTATATACATAATCTGCATGGGGAGAGTTATTTCAAGAAATAAAATTAATTAGGTTGAAACAAAAACAAATCAGTTTCTGAATCAATTATTACGGAAGATTGTAGGGAAGTAAAGTGAACTACATAAACAAACAAGGAATAACCATAAAAAAAGCTCAAAACAGCCTTTAAAATAGGTTGAAAAAATCTTATACAAAGCTTAAAACTTTAGAAGTTGATATTAAACTTCCCGGAGTTAGGCAAAGCACCAAAAAGATTGATGGAATCTACTCAAGTAGTCACATTCGTAATCTTTATTGTTTTCTGCTTTCAGCAAACACATTTCTACTTAGCATGATAAAACTTCCATTTTCATATCACCATATAAGAAATGTCACAACGTAATTAGTCACATCTTAGTGAATGTTTTTTCAAATAGTTACTATTTGAAATTAATGATTAGTATGATTATCAATAAAAATGCCTAGCATTATCTGAAGGCAAGAACTTAACTGTTTTGAATATCTTTTGAGCCCAAGAGCATTCTAAAGTCATGATATATAACACACAGGTAATTATCGCTATATTGTGGATAGATTGTTTATTTAGAAAATATTGAATTTCTTTTTTATATATACCATACTATAAAAAGTTTTGATTGACTTGCGGTAGAATTAAGACAATCAACTTTAATTGACTGATGTAATTTTGTAAAAGCAGAACTTATATTCTTTACTTAAACTTTAAAAATAACCTACCTATTTAAAAATTCATTTGCAAATAGGCTTAATCAAAAAACGGATTTGTTACACATTGTAATGTTTATTAGTGATAAATTTTAAGAATAACCTCAATATCATAAACGTTATCATTAGTAAAGTAATTAACTACTATTTCGTTTCACTATATATATCCAGTTTTAGAAGGGGATTTTGTGGAGATTTTAGTAATTGGACGACCGTTTCGTCCTATTGTAGGAGTCCTCAGCAATGCGCACCCACGATCCCGTCTCGAGAGATTCGAACTTAGGACCTATCAGTCTCGCGCACGAGCGCTTAACCGATAAACCACTGAGCCGGCATCCAACGGTGTTAATGTCTAACTTCAACCAATCCATGAAATTTAGGAACCACTCACCATTGTCTTCAGTGAGTTGAAATCTTACAACAAACCTAGTTGAACTCCACTGGTCACTGCTTCTCACTAGAACTCCAGAAAATACCTCGTGCAGACTGATATGTCCTGGGTTCGAATCTCGAGAGGCGGGATCGTGGATGCGCACTGCTGAGGAGTCGTACGACAGGACGAAACGGCCGTTCAGTGCTTCCAGGTTTTCCATAGTGGTCTGGCTTCGATTGACTCGTGATTTCAACCATATTCAGTTTTACCGTTTCTTTAAAAATTCAGACTGATAATTGAAAAGAATGTTTCGTAAAGTGGTCTTCTGTGAAATAGTAATAAACACAAAGTTTTTTAGAATAATTATATTCGCAAAAACAAATAATCATAATGATACTTGATTATTCTTTGTCATGCAAACTATCTAATTATCCTAAAAAGTGTTGACATTAAGAGTTTTATTGTTTTCAAATACAGCACGTGTGTACTGTTCATTTATAACTATGAACTATGACACATTTTCAATGTTCCTTAATCGTTCTAACCCAACATATCCAAAATAGATATAATTGTGTCAAGCTAAAGGCAATATATGTTTAAAAGTTAACTTTCATAATTATTGTGATCCTCCAAATAATAGTCTTACGAAAGGTGTTAATTAGAAATGATAACTGATGGGCGCATCCACCTTATGAATCTCAAATAAAACAAAACAATGGTCCGGCATTCTACAGCTACACACTATTCATCTCTGTTTAAAAAAGTGCTTGTGACTCAATGATTATATTGAGGTAATCTTCACAGGATTCACATACGTCAAAAAAGACTGATCATTTGAAATCGTTAACCTCAATGCGAAGATTCAAACAATCAACGAAAACGAATCTGAGCTCTTACTATCGTCATTATTATCATGCAGCTAAGTGTTTTCTGAATCGAATATATATATATATTTTATTTTTGAAACAGAGGAAAAAAATGAATCAGATAAATTTGAGAAAATTTTTTGATATATGCATATTTGTACAATGATATGGATAAGAGTAATAAAGATGGTTATGATATACACTAGTGATAATCTACTATTCAATATAATTAAAATACCTGAGTTTCCTCCGGATCTTTTTTATATGAAATAATAAGATGAATGAAATCAATGTAAAAAGTAGTAGATTTCTAAAGTTCTGACTAAAAATCACGAATTTAATGGACAATAAAATAAAACAATGATAAAAGGAGGTAAAAAATAAAAGTAGAGTAAAAATAAGTTACTATTCACCTTTAGTTAATTTTAGGTCACATATAGGTACTTCAGGATTTGAACTCAGAGTTAGATTGATTGGGTTTTTATCATTTGTTTGATCAGAAGTAATAATTATTGGACAAGTATTAGATTTTTCATTAGATATACTGTGTTCAGGTTTTAAATGCTTTTGAGCAAGGTTTGATTCAGGTGATGAAGATTTAGTAAAATGATTTTTGAAAGATTTATGAAATCCAATTTTCGATGGCCAATTTCCTTCTTTAAATGAACTTCGTTTGTGTAAGCGTTTTTGAAATTCATCCTCATTTTTTAATTCATCCATAACACGATTAATGTTTGCAGCACTTCGTCTATGATGAAATTGCAACACTGACAAGTGACTTTTATGGCTGATGTCACTTTGTTTGTTTAATGGATCTGGGTATTGATTAAAAGTTATTAGTGGTATGTTAGCTGCAATTTTCGACTCAACTGGAGCAATTGTTATTGCTGCTGTCTCAGTGACAGCTTTAGCTATACGAAATTCATTCGCTGAACTTTGTACGCATGTAAGTTTAGGAGAATTTTCGACAGCATCTGAAGGCCTAGTTGAGAATAACAATGAGTTCTTTAGTTCATGGTAAAATTGATTGTTATTGTCAAGGTTGGATATGTTGGCATCGACAAAATACGCAGATGGAGATGCTCCACTAGTTCGTTCAATAACCATCCGATGAGCCAATTCTGCTGCAAGAACTCTGTGCTTCGCAGTTTCAAGATTCTTTAATGTTCTACGACGTCTAACCTGCCTGCGCTCGGGAGTTTGTCTAACTCCAGACAAGTGGTCCTGTAGATTTTTGTCAAATGTTTTGCTGTCAATAGTTACTGCGTTAAACTCCTCGTTCTTACTAGAGTGCTGATCTGAAGGTAAGATTACTAGAGAATATCTACGCGTTGCTAAGCACGTGTAACTGTTTCGTGCTGAGGTTAATCGATCTTTAGTTAAGTGATCATCATTTTTCTGTGTAATAACTGCACTGGTGTCGGACAAACAAATTTCAGGGGTTTTGCTTGCTTTTGGAGATTTATCCTCATCATCATGGGCTGATACATTACTATCACATCGTAAATTATCTTGATTTTGACTTTCTGTATGTATTTCTGAGTCGGATAATTGTTTATTTGGTTTTAGGTAATTTTCATCGTCTTGAATAGAGTTACCCATTGGGATGTTTTCATCATGACCGTTTTTATTCACTTGCAATTTATTATGAACATGATGATTTTGACCCATTAAGGTTGCTTTCCCATCATTCTCAGTTTCGTCTGTTAAGTCAAATGTTCTCCAAGGTTTTGTTTTTGAAAAAACAGCTAATTTTCTGTTTTGTCTGTCATCATTTTCGATGGTGACTTGTACTTCACTGGTGGGTTTAAGAGATGTCTTAGCTTGTTCATATTCAGAAAAAGAATCGGTTGACCGAACAAGAATATCAGTAAATGGA
The DNA here is from genome assembly GCF_000237925.1 of Schistosoma mansoni. NCBI lineage: Eukaryota > Metazoa > Platyhelminthes > Trematoda > Strigeidida > Schistosomatidae > Schistosoma > Schistosoma mansoni. The sequence goes on from NC_031502.1 coordinate 42,990,629, forward strand.
TCAACTTGGTGACGCCACATTTCTTCAAATCGGTGTGTCTGTAAAAACAGTAACAAAAAGGACCAGTCAAAACAAATATTTTATAAGCTTTAAAAAATGGTGAGCTTTAAAACGTTATAGGGAATTTAGTATTGAACTGTCAAACATTTGACTATACGTAGGAATTTGTAATATATACACAGTATTAGAATAAGGTATGCATTTATTTGCCTTTTTGATAAATTTTATAAGATTAATTGTGGCTTTTTATCGAAAACCAATCGTACCAAAGCATTTTTTAAGTTCGGAATAAAAATATGCAGTCGTGTTATTTCTTTAAAAAAGGCTTATTAAGCACACCACTGATATATTTATGATGCTTTTATGAGTGCGGATTATTTGAAATGAATAACCCAGTTCAATAGTCACTTTCAAACCGATAAAACATTACAAGTCAAATTGTTTGCAAAAGGAACTCAGAATAATTAAATACTGAGGTCATATAAAGAAGAGCGGTTTAACTTTTCTGAGCGTTTGTGGATTGATTTCACTAAATTACCTCTAGCAACATAGTTATTTCCATATATTGCAAGCGTCGCAGATACTGCTGATACATTTCAGGTTTATATGAAGGATGTAGTTTTGGTCAAATCCAATCATGTTTACGGGTAACTTTTACATGTAGTAATCTATCTTAAAAAAACAGAGGAGATTCACAAAAGATAGACTTATTCAAGTGGAAGTCAATTAAAATTAAGTGATGTTACATAACAAAGCCTAAATTATCAAAATATTTCAAGTTTTCAAAACAATAATTTGTAAATCGAAGAATGTTATTTCGATGTAATTAAAGTTTTCAAGTACTGAATAAAATAGAAGTTGCATCATTTAGCAAAATAATCAATGGTCATCAATAGCTCAGGAAACAGTTATGGAAGCCATAAGAGGTAACAATCCAGAGAACAAAAGATAAACATAACTGTCTACTTAATAAAGGAAGAGAAGAAGATAATAATGAGCAATTATAATTTTTAAAATTTAAGGGGGTGCTAAGACTATGGTAGAATAAGGGATTGAAAATGACTATTCTATGCAGGGAGTTTAGGTTTAAAATAGTGAATTGCTAGAGCATCGGCTGCGCACTAATTCCTTATCCAAATGTTTTTTGAGACAGTTCTTTTTACTTTGTAGAGGATTTCAAACGACAGTTCGCGTAGTGGGCTGTGACCTGAGTTATTATTCATTATTTCGCAGCATTTACCCACTAATTGAACAGGAAAATTCCTGAAAATGATGGGCATGGTACTTTTATCGAACGCTGAGAAAAGGTTGCTCAATAAATTCACAGACAACTAATCTATCTCTGTTAGAGTTGAATAATTTTTTTCTCATAAAGGGAATTATGTAAATACTACGTTTTATAAATATTATTGGCTAATTAAAACAAATAGGAAATAAAAGTCACTTCATCATTTGAACAGTCAGAAAATGTTTAATTTCCAATCATCAAACGGATTGAAATCACATCAAATTTATCTTTTTAAATTAATCATAATAACAGATAAATAATTGTAATTTACCTCATCTTCGTATAACTTATTGAAACATTGTGATAAACATACTGTACAATGATATCTATAGAATAAACTAATTGGCATTGTTACAACAAATAAAATCCAACCATATGTGCCACGGTTTGTTTCCAACATGAATAAGATATCTGCACTTTTAAGCTGAAATAAAATATAACAGAATTATGTTGATGTCTAAATGATTATCGGAAAGCTAAAAATTTTCAGGTCATATTTCAAGGTACTCAAAAATAACTGTGTTTACGAGTTTCTTTGAAATGAAAGTTTACTATATTGATCTGATTGTATGCTGATATAAACAATGTCGTCGTGTAGGTAAATGAAAAAGTATCTGAATACTGCATTTATTAATACATCATGCAAAACTACGAAATCTCATTGCGATACAGTATTGCTGAAAGATTTATACCATGATAGGTCGCCTCACAAAATAATTGACGGGTGCTTGTCAATTATTTTTAGGCTAATTTAAACATAAGCATTGAAGCATACAAGAGATTGACAACGAACGATTTTTAAAAAATATCGGGGATTAACTGGTGCTGCAAATTGTTAACCATTTGTTTTGATTTGATTGATGGACCGGTGGGATGTCTTTTGTCAAATTCTTTTTGTTCAACACGATACGAGTAAACATGACCCTAAGCTGGTTCGTCGATTTCGATTATCAAAGAAAGGGATTATCATTAACCTTATAATCAGAAAACGAAATTGATTCTCACTTCCTATCATCTTTGTAAGCGTTCTCAGGTTCTGAAGTGATTTATTCACATTATTATTCAAGCTATCACATGTGGAAGCAATCACGACGTTTTAAAATAACAAATATTACGACAAGATTTCAGAATTGTCTGTCGACAGAAAGTGAGAAACAGGTTACAAAACCGGTCCACGTTCCCTTTCTATCATCATAACAAAAGTAATTACAATGAGAGTATTTAACAGTTCCTGTATGTAACAGATATTGTTGACCTAATCTTAAGAAGGATATATACGGATCAAACCTTAGTAACAAATATACGATACTTGGGATTGTGCCCATCAGGTCAACATAGAGAGTAGCAGTATACATTGTGTTACTTCAAGCCTTCGAAATGATTATTAAAGCAAGGTTTCACTAATAATACTGAAGTCAAACATTCTTCTACCATGTGTAATAAAAGTTAAATCTTCAGTTAATCAGACCTAATAATTACAATAACCGATTTTACTTATTGGAATACGAGATACTGCTGTTTATAGGGTTTTTTCCTTTTTCGTAAATATTTATCTCATTTTATTCCATTTGTTTAACAGTTGTGCTTCATACATTTACTTTACATCTTCTTAACGACTTTTATTTTGTGTAGAATCTTGAAGCAATACATTATTTAAATAAGTTATTGATTACTACAATCAGACAAAGAGGCTATTTTTGATTCATAACTATCAATATATCTCTTCTACTACATTGTATAAATATCATTTTTACGTAGCTTAACGTACAAACCGCGGGCGTACGAAAGCACTGTTTAATCTAAGCTTAGAAATTCGAAGTCCTGTACATCTAAACGTGCCGAAAAAGATAAGTCATCTAATAATTGAATACATTTATCCCTTTAACATTACGGTTACATTCCGATAACATCAGGCTATGGTCAGAATTAGGCAGACAACAATAAATTTAAACGTATAGATATTGGATTCTTATCTGTTGGTTAAATAAAATACTGCTCATTGTTAAATATGAAGGTCTCGAGTTCGATTTCGTGTGAAGTTAACACGCAAGCTAATGAACATTCTTATATGGGGACCAAATAAATGTCTCTTGTACTTTGAATTTTTATATCATCCTTTTCAATGTTACTTCGTGATAAAATCCATTTTGAATAAGTAAACAAATAAGCGATACTAACCCAAAAATTATCTTGTTTACAAGATAATTTAAGAAAATAAATCTGTTTAGCATTGATCTGATCAAGATTTTTTCACTACGTACATTAAGTATCATTCCAGCCACTTACTACTGACCTGAATAATCAATAAACTTTTTAAGGGCTCTTCAGATACACTAAAATGGTACTTGTACATTGTAAAAGTTGTGAATTATTTATTTGCTTTTGACAATGAGTCTTTTTCTAGTAATAACTAACATAATTTACATAATTTTCGAAAAAGTTATTCAAACTAAGGTCAAATGGCAGTTTGTAAAATTTTTATTGGTTAACATATTCCAAGAAATTAAACAAAAATTGGTTAAGAATTTTTCTTATCTAAATTAAATGTAATACTAACGATTTTTGTCGAGCGATGGTCCTCTAAAGTTCATTAAATGGTTAGATAACTGTTTAATTCTGTCTAATATATTCAAAGTTTTAATGAATGTTGTTTCAGTCACTGGATTCAGCTTGAACTTTTACTATAAATTTATACAATAAATAAGCAACACTTCATATGTATATCAAAACGTGGTTATGAATGCCGACATGCTACACTAAGTGACCAGTGTATCAGTAGGTTAAGTCATATACAGTATTCTTTGTACAATATTGAATAGCATGCAGTGATCGATCTAGGGTATATGACCATCAATTTATCAATGTGGTTTGGTTTGCATACCAGTTTAAATTCTGATTTTACAACTTATTCGTTCTTACAAACCGAAATCGTTTTCGTCATGAATGTTTCTACAACAAAATCGTTTATTTCTACCAGCATCAAAGCTATTATTTATATAATGATTATTCCTGTTATCACTATTTAGATTACTAATCTTGTAAAGACAATAATAGTGAATAGTCTCGGGAGAAACTACAGAGTTCAATGACTAAAGTCAGGGTATTGATTAAGCTCTCGAATTAAATGAGTGAGATCTATAGGCTAAGTAATGGAAGAAGTATCCTATAAAATTAAAGAATCACTTAGTGAAAGATTGCTTTGCTAAAATCAAATAGCGTATGAACAAAAGTACCGAATAAGTAAGGTAAGAATTGAACGACTTTGGTTTAATTAATTAAGTTGCGGCTATAAATATATGAGCATTATCATAGGCTGGCAAGTGAATAATAATTGAATTAAAAGCTCACTAAAAAGAATTTTATTTCGATAGTATTATGAATAACGTTCCTAAACACTTGTAACATGTTTCCATCAATATTATTCTAATATTTTCGGACAACTGACATTTTGATCTTGGACGAAATGCAAATTGATCAGCACTAACTGGACCTCGTTTGATAAAATAAGTCAGGGTATCAATGTGGAATAAGGTTTCCATTTTGAGAGGATTTGCGGTAGGAAACGTGTACTATATATATATATATATATATATATATATATATATATAATTTTTATTGAGATACACAAAGCTCTTGATGTTTCCTTGTTGACGTTGAACTTCCTGTGTACTACTGTAAAAATTGTGACTAATATATTGATAGGCGAATGAATTACAAAATTTTGCTTGTTACTTGTTCCTTATAAAAATACTTGCCTGAAAGCTTTTTTGAATCCACAAAGCTAGATTTATTCCAAGCAATGCAACAATCGATTGTCTTCCAGGTTTGACAATTTGCTGTTCTATTCTATCACTACATCGATAAAAACTGTCTTGCACAAAGTATGTTTGCAAAACCATCTGAATAAATTCAAAAGCATCTACTAAACAACGACCAATTAGTAAATGTTTCTCACTACCACTCTGAAATGGATATAAATACATAAATACATCGAAGAAATCATCAGTTCACAAAGTATTAAAAAGGTTCAAATTCTAAATTAGAAAGATAAAATTAAATTATGCAGATCAACAGTTAAAAATTTATTTACTGTCTACGTTAATGATTGTTTAAGTAGATCTTACGTTTGTTGAGTAACTACACAAGATACTTCAAATAATTTTGATTAGACATAAAAATATGATACCGGAATTACATCTGGTTCAAAGCGAGCTATTACTGATAATATATAAAAATGGGTTTTAATACTTTCTAGATAAATAATAAGTCACATTATTTTAAAAAGCTGTATTATACTGCAACATTTAGGAGGTTAAAAATACATAAGTATACTAAAAATCATGACGTTTCTAAAACTTGTAAGCTTGTGTTTCATGCAAACTTCAATGAATAACGTCATTTTAGTCTGGAATCAACGGAATATAATGAGCAGCAACCTTAATGAAGTAATATATTTTTTAAATATATGAGTTGTTACAGGGAACAACAAATAGTATGTCATCAGTTAATCACTCTCCCTAATATATCATTGTAGGAGAAGATAAACCAGATTTAAGCTTATTTTGCATAAATGATCATGATATAACAAACTGCATAACCTAGAGTTTTCGTGCTAAACTCTATGAAATCTTAATATTTGTTTATAACTATATTACATACAAACTAGTCAATCAGTATCAATATAACATTAATATTTCATGTTTCCACCCGAACAGTGAGATTACCAAAAAAAACCCACATTTTTTTAGGATCAACGTAATAATTTAGTACAGTATGACATGTTTGTCATTTTAAAAATATATTTTGGCACAAATCAAGAGACCCCAAAATTATTATACCAACTGTAGAAAGTGAGACTAAGGTGAGTAACTTTTTATATCCTGTATCTGTTTCTATGGTGAAGACCTAATGAAAAGCAACTTTATATTACTAATTTTAAATATCCTCTTTATGATAAAGAAGTTTGTTTAAAATGCCCTCAGAAGATTAAGAATAGATCATAAAGCGCTCGGAACTTATTATTGAAGGTTATCTTGAATTTATTGAGTTTGTCAGTAACCCAAAGAAAGGCCGTATTAAACTTTTGTGGTGTTGTCCGATCCGTTGTCCAGTGCTCCTTGAGTCTCAGTTCCATCCTTGCAACCGGCTAGTGATGATCGGAGGCCATATCTGATATTTCTTGGTTCTCACATCCTCCATCGTCCTCCTGAACTTTGCGTTCATGCATGTATGGTCGATCTCGACCGTAGCTGCTACCTTGACGTGGTGGTCGAGCTTGCCTATCTTGATGACCCAATCGAGCTATATAGGCTGAAACATATGTTCCTGTAGGTTCTACTATGCCAGCCATGTCAATTGAAGAACGGTAAAACTAAAGGCAGCAAATCAATGTCTGAGGGCGAAATCGTGCTGCTGACTGTACAGAGGTGTGACGGCAGTAAGGTGTTTTCTTCGAACAACCAGCAGCGATGCCGCCTTCTCACAAGGAAGGAAGGGGTTAGAAAAGGTCGACCCTAAAAATGTCACGCCTCACCTTACCTCAAGGATTTCCGTCTCCGGCGGCAAGGCCCTATGAAGAAC